>NW_022196914.1:14102909-14131771 GCF_008632895.1 Mastomys coucha
CTACACTGGGGCACCAAACCCTCACAGGGCCGAGGTCCTTTCCTCTCATTGATGATCGAATTTGCTATGCTCTACTATACACATGCTGTCAGAACAATCAGACACCTCCATCTTTACTACACTGCTTTATTAAAAGAAAACATGTCCCTCAACAGAGGAATGGATACAGAAAATGTGGTACATTTACATAATGGAGTACTACTCAACTATTAAAAACAATGAATTTATGAAATTCTTAGGGAAATGGATGGATCTGAAGAATATCCTGAGTGAGGTAACCCAATCACAAAAGAACACTCACGGTATACACTCTCTGATAAGTGGATATTAGCCCAGAAGTTCAGAATACACGAAGAACAACCCACAAACCACAAGAAACTCAAGAAGACCAAAGTGTGGATACTTCGTTCTTTCTTGAAAGGGGGAACAAAATACCCATGGAAGGAATTGCAGTGACAAACTATGGAGAAGAGACTGGAGGAAGGTCAATCCAGAGAATTCTCCAGCTGGGAATTCTTCCCATATTCAATTATCAAATCTAGACACTAATGTGGATGCCAGCAATTGCTGGCTGACAGGAGCCTGATATAGCTGTCTCGTGAAAGGCTCTGACAGTAACCGACTAATAAGAAGTAGAGGCTCACAACCATCCATTGGACTGAGCACAGGGTCCTCAGTGAAGGAGCTTGTTTAACATCTGAAGAATTATCTTTTTCTTGATACACAAACAACTCAAAAATCCTGAAGAATTCATGTCCATGTATCCAGTGATATATTGATACCCATGCTGTATTGTAGGTCAATGAATATGGAAACAAAGTTGCTGGTCAGAGAAAGGTATGATACAAAGTTGCCACATTGTTTGTTTGTTTGTCTGTTATGTTTTCTTGTCATTTATTATACAGTGGACATTTCTTCTACAGCCAAGGTTAAGAGATTATAAAGCTATATTTACTAGCTAACTCAACTGGATCAAATTAAGTACATGTACACTAACAAATGAATTTCTTGCTTGTAGAAGAGTCCCTCAAATACAGAATATAAGAGCACTGCAATATTAGTAGTGAATTTAGATTTCTCAACTATGTTCACTTACTGCATGATTTAAAGGTGATATTTGAATCAAATTTGGATTAAGATTAGGGAATGACTTTTCTTGAATAATTAATAAATGTGCTAGACTAATTAGCAGAATCTAGAGAAAATAATAAGCAGATGATTCTGACAATATCACACAGAATGTGAGATTTTTTTTAATGGTATTTCACTTACACTAAAGTGATGCCTCATTAAGTCTAGGGTATTAAGGCAGTCAGAGGTCTGGTATAGATATGAGAAAAGTAAACAAAGTTTTTATCACTAAGAATTATGTTATTTTTGTGCCAAATGTATCATATTGAAATATATACATCCCTGTAGGTAAGGTTGTGTATATGTTTCTTTGTGTTTAAAATTTCAAAATGATTTGGTCTTATTTTTACTGAGACAATTAGTTACTATTCAACTACTTAGATATCATTTTAATAGCTTTTATACATACGTTTGTTCTGAACTGTCTTTAGTAAGTAGGGTATACTAAAACATTTTCTCATTATATTGTGCCCTGAAACAATGATGCGTTTAATAATTCTTGCTGTTTATGATTACAAAAGCTATGTAAGTTTTGGCAACTATTTTAAGGTTATCTTAAACTATGTAAATTTGTTCTGCTAGTGTATATTTGTTCCAATAAAGAGACTGAGTTTTAAGACATTTTTTTTTTTACAATATTCCTTTGTGTAAATTTAATAACTTCTATGCCAAGTTTTAGAACTGACTGCTTTGAGCATACGTGTAAATTAATACTGTATTCTCTCAGTGTACCGAGAATAGTGAGTTACACAACTTACTTTTGATGGTGCTCTTACTGTCAAGTACCTAACCTGTAGGATTCATCTGTTTTGCCACAAAGATATGCTAAATTTTCCTCCTCTGCAATAATAAGAAGTAGCTCCAATTATGTGATCTCATGATTGTTTGGGTTAGTTTCAAGTATTTTGTTTTGAGCCTCAGCAAAATTCTCCCAACTGTTCTATGTTCTATATACCCAAATAAACTAAATTTGACTCACTAAAACATAATAATACCTTTGGTCAAAATTTTTATCTTAGTACTTAATCACATAATTGGTACTACATGATAAAAATACAAATGATATTATTGCTGAAGATCTTCCAAGAAGACTAAAACTTATCAGGGTTATTAGTTAGAACAAGTTTGAAATAACATATAATTTATGTACCAAGTCTTTGAAGTAAATTAGCAGGTACTCTTAGAAGATCTTTTTTTCTCAACAATGTCTTACTTAGAAGTTAAAAAATAACAATGCATTTCACTGGGTATAATAACACAAGCATATAATCTCAGCAAAACAGAGGTAGGGAAAGGAAAAAGAGTAGTTCAATGACATTCTCACCTACAAAGAAAATTCTAGAGCAGCTTGGCCTTATAAGATGCTATCTTAAAACAAAACAGCAAAATTTACAACTCATTCAAAGCATGAATTTTTAAAAATAGCATAATTGTTTAACCTCAGATTGATTTGTGGTTTTTGTGATTACCTTGAATCATTTTTGTACCAACTGTTAACCAATATCTTGACTGTTCATTGTCAATATTCATTACTTACACACAGTTCTTTTTATCTTCAAGGATCAGTTTGACATGTTAAACTTAAAACTCATGAACAGTATTGATATACTTATACTCTCTCCTACATATATCTATCTATAAATAAGCAGAGTGACACAGAGTTCAGAAGTCACTGCCAGTAAACCTAAAGAGTATTTAAAAACACATTTTAGAAACAGATAAAGGTTATTATCTGTTGTAATTTGAATAAAAAAAGTCTCCAATATTCTTAGGTCTTTGAACAGTTGATTCAGTTGGGGATCTTGTTTGGAGAAGTTTATATGTTATAGTCATGTTATTGAAATTATGTCTCTAGAGATAGACTTTGATATTATATATATCTTTGTCATACTTCAAGTTACATATCTATGGTTGGTGCTTCCAATAGAAGATGTGCTTTCAGCTTCAGACACCACACCTGCTACTTTCTATCACACCAAGCAGCCATGATGGATGCACTCCCTCTGAAATGTTAAGCCAGATAAATGCCCTTTCCAGTCATTTGCCTAGCTTGTGCGATATTTTCACAGCATAGTAACCAATATTCTCTCCAAAATTATTAATGATATCGTATTAGCCAAATGAAAGAAGATTAGTACTATTTAAGCTTAATTTTGAAACACCTAATATGTATTTATACATCCATTAGTTTAATTTAAATTTCATTAAGGATCATATTAGAAAGAAGATAAAAATTTAACAACCATAGCTATTGTAATAGCTTCATAGGAGAATGAAGATGGCTATGTCCTTTCAGTATTAGCACAGTAGTTTCTTAGGTCTATTTTCACTTTCTTAGAAACAAGTGTCAGTGCTCCATTTTACTATGAAGAGTAAACCTGACAACCTCACAGTGTTATTGTAAATATTATTTTAAAAAATGTTGTTAAGTAATTCTTATTTAATACTTAGTCTAACAACACTGTCAAATGTTCTTAAAAATATACCTTAACATTTCATTCATTAAAAAATGGAACATTTTATTTTGAATTATTTAAGGACTGTGATGAAATAAATTATAAAAGTATACAACTATGCTAAAGAAAGTAGATAAATTCTGTTTTGAGTAGATGGTAGAAGCCTGTCTCTTAAGCTATTATTTCACAAAATTATATGAACAATGCTGATTCTTTTCAATAAAATGTCATTTGAGCAGAGAATAGTGATTCTTCTCTGTAATTGCAACACTCCAGAAGCTGAGACAGGAATATCACTGAGAGTTCAAGATCTGCCTGGGTAACAGAGTGAGACCCTGCCTAAGTAACAACAATAGTAATGTGCACGTGGCCTAGATAGAGCTGCTATGTCTCTCCAGTTCAAAATTACTTCCTTACAGCATTTTATCAAAGAAATTATGTTTCCTTTGTTTATTCTTGTTCTGTGTTTTTCTACATATTCTCTTCGAACAAAATCTTATTATTTCACTCAAATAACTTAGACCAAAATGCCAAAATTATAGTTGTTTTTAAGGTAGTATTTTATAATGTTAATATTTGAGAAAAGTTGGAGAAACATTAATGTGACCTGTTTAATTCTGTAGTTCATAAGCTACTTATAGTAGTACAGTAAAAAATTAAATCAAGAAATAAATACAATGGCAAAAACCCATGAATTATCTTAGAATTCTTTACTTATATAACATTCTCTGAAAATCATGTTTGATATCTTATAATATCATAAGGAAGTTCCTTATTCTTCTGCCCCAGTTATTCACCTAAGTAAAGAATATTCTGTAATAAATGTGAAGACTGAGCCCACATGTAGTTTCAATGTATTTGGTTAATAAAAATATTTCTAATTAACATGATTTAGTCGCTACAATACTTAATCTTCATTTAAATATATTTATTTTGCACTAAACTACTACATTCTTAACTTTATATCCTTTGGTAAACTATCTACAAACCTTCTACTTGTAGTCAATCTATTAATCAAATTTCATTTTCAAATGGATTGCATTGGGAGTATAAAAGAGTACTGTTCATGTTGAAAGAAAGATACACTTATTTACATAGGCCAAAAGAAAGACTTAGATAAACTCCACTGGATATCTCCTAATAGCGGGTGTTTAGCTGGCCATAGGGTTTTTGGAAATGTACTATTTGTCTATTTCAATAGCTACAAGATGGGATAAATCACGAGAATTAGGAGGTCACATCAAATGGAGACTTTAGGCATATAACTACATGAAGAGATTCATAGAAACAATGTAAATAGTAGCAAATAAAGAAAATAAAGTATTAACAATGTTAATAGTAGCAAATAAAGAATTGTTTTGGTTACTACTTTGTCATTCAAGGATGTACAGCATTCTTGGAAGATAATATGCCTTGCAGGATGTAATGTTTGCTTTTGTAACTATGTTTCATACCATCCAGTCTTCTCTATACATAACTTGGAGTCAGTTACCAGAACCTCCCACAATACTTCCTCCATTCCTAGTCCTAATATATTCTGAGAAGGAGGGGCTTTCCCTGGGTATCTCCCTACCATGGCACTTCAAGTCTCTTCATGGCTGGGCACTTCCTCTCCCACTGGACTGCCTAGTTGTATGTGTCAACTTGTTACAGGCTGGAGTTATCACGAAGAATGAGATCTACCTGAGGAAATGCCTCTATGAGATTCAGCTGTAAGGCATTTTCAAGGGTGGTGCCATCCCTGGGTTGGTAAACCTGGATTCAATACATAATCAAGCTGAGCAAACCAAGGGAAGCAAAACAGTAAGTAACATCCCTCCTTGGCCTCTGCATCTGCTCCTTCTTCCTAACCTGCTTGAGTTCTAGTCCTGACTTACTTTGTTGATGAACAGCAATGTAGAAGTGTAAGTTGAATAAACTCTTTCCTCTCCAACATGCTTCTTGGTCATGATGTTTTGTACAGGAATAGAAAACCTAACTAAGACAAATTGGTACCAGGATAGTGGGTTATTCCTGTGACAGCCTGACAATGTTTCTGGAAGGATGTTGGAACTTTGGACTAGAAGATCCACTGGGTGTTAAGAGCTCTGTGGGATATTCTGTAGGAGCTTGGAAGGTAATTTTGAGAGCACTGCAAAGGATGGAGGCCTGGTTTGTGAAATTTCAGAGGAAAGATTATAATGCTTATTAGGGCCATTGCTGTTTCCACTATGAAGATTCTGTGATTTTGGTTACCTGGGGCTAAAGAATTAGCTGGGATTAACAAGATACCAGGACTACACTAAAGAGAAACCTTTGCATTATTGGGACTATTTATGTTGGTTAGCTGAAACTAAGAAATTAGTGATGATTAAGAAGAGACCAGCGTCATTGAGGTAAAATCTGGGAAGTATTATTTTAGAGAACAGAGGCTGTGTTCCAGAGATAGCCAAGGTTGTACCTCTTGTGACTGGACTTGGTAAGGTGTAAGAGTCACTCAGGTGGTCCTGGTTTTGAAGACATGGAGGTGTCATGAAGAGCAGCTGAGGCTCGGCATTGTGAGAAGCCATGGAAAGCCATTGGTAAAGGTGCAGCCTTAGTTGCAAGTGATGGCTCAGGACTGAAGGGGTCATGCAAAGTAGATGAGGCTTGTCAATATGAAGAGAGCATATGAGAGGCTATTGGTGAAGCCTAGTTGCCTAAGGGTGGTATAGCTGGGTCTTGAGGTAGAACTATTTCCAATTTTCTGAAAAACAGCCATATTTATTTCCAATGTGGATGTATAAGTTTGTGCTCCTACCAGCAGTGGAGGAGTGTTCCCTGTTGTTCCTGGGAGGGACCACAGTGAAGTGAAATGGACACAAACCCCCACACACATCATTCAACACAATTTTTGTCTTGTCTACAAGAAATACAGTTGTAGGTGATGGAACAGACACTGAGGAAATAGCCAACCAATAACCATCCCAATGTAGCAGAAACTAAGTAAATAGCCAACCAATAACCAGCCTAACTTGAGACCCATCCCATGGGGTAAACCTCTGCTTCACAAGTGCTGGGATGGATTAGAGGCATGAACCATGAATTTAGTAATCAACTGATTTTATGAACAGCACTATACACACTTTGAGGTGACTTCTCTCAGTCTCCTCTTTTGAATTATGACATCATAAAGTGTTACTTCATATATAGCCTTTGCATATTTCCTTTATTTTTCTTTTAATCCTCTCCTAAATCCTCCTGCTTTCTCCCAAGTTTAAATCACATAGTCTATTGCTAATGATAAGCAGTGAACTTGTGTTCTGTTTTTGCATAGTACCATGGACATTCTGTTAGATAAGCAGAAATCTTTCTACATGCACAACACTTAAACCTCAAATTGCCACAAGTCGTTATCATGGGGTGTACTCTTATTTTCTTGGATGTGAATAGCACCATTGAGTCAGATCCCTCTGTATGATAGGAGGGAACAATAGCATGCTTTTAGACCTGTGTCCCTTTGAATTTCACTATCAATGAAGTTAGTAAGAACCATTACTCTTGTATAAAATTGAGACTTTTCTACAGCCTAAGATTCTGTGAAGTACTACTTTTGTCAACTAATAAAACATAAGGAATAAGCTTTTAAAAGTTTCAAGCGAGAGCAGAGATCTGCTTTGTAAAGCCAAGATAAATGAAATCAAATTTTTATGAGATCAAATATAATATTTCTATTGAAAGAGTGCTCTAGAAAATAATTATAGTAATATGAATTATATATAATGGTGGAGTATTTTCAATAATATTTGAGATCATTAAATATCCATGTTTGAAAAGCATTGCTCATTGCATTAGTCATAGAAGAGGAATACATAACTCTCATGAAGAAAATAAGAAAAATACAAATTTAGGAATTTGAACAGGTCTATTTTCTGTGAGAAGATGAATATACGTACTTTTTTTGGTGACAGAACCTCCTTTCCTAAAGATATATTGGTCACAGAGAACTGTAAGAAGGTCTCTGAAGACCTTCCGATAATACTACATACATAAATCTAAGGTCTGACATCCTGGTGGATCTTTTTTATTTTAAAAAATTGAATGAGAATTCACAAAATTTAATAGCACCAACATCATCTTTAAGCAGTTTGATACCCAGTGTAATGCTTTATTCTCATGGATTATTTTATCACAATGATGGTGTAAAAATAAATCTGGATAATATTCAACAAGGGAAATGGAATGGAGCCACTTTAAAGCTCAGTTCTATTTTTCTCCTGGATATCCCTTTAAATCATCACACTCAAGTCTCCTGAATTCATTTATTTTAAATAAGTCATTTCTACACTGTAGAACTCTTCAATAAATCAGTGGCTGTTTTGAAGATCTCTAGTACAATTATCAAGTGCAGTGACCTTCCTGGGATAGCTATGTAATAAGCCCTTCCTGAGCTAGCTGTGTAATAAACCCTTTCTTGGACACTTGAGAAGGGTGAGTTCTTTACCTCTGTGCTGAGTGAGAATGGTTACTAAATTTAATAAAATAAAAGTTTCCACATTTTATCTATTCACACTTTTTACTAACTGCAGATGTACATCCTTTAAAAACTTTAAAGCCCATCTTTTCAAAGGTGCTGATTAAAATCTTATTCCTAGAATTGGTTTACTTCCTGTTGGTATTGCTCTAATTTTTCAATACTAGCACCCTTGTGTTAACTACTGTACTATTAAAGGAATAATTCCCTCAGATTTCGCATGACACGGTGCAATATTCTCATAAAACAGTGCTTCCTAATCCATCATTTGATATGCACAACTTCTGCATTAAGTGGTTGTAGTATTTATCATTTATTTTAATATTAAGAACCACATATGAATGACATCCTCAAGATAAGATAACTTACAAGTTCTATATCTCCTCAAAATGCTATACATCAATTATAGTGCCTGTAGCTTCTCCAATCAAGCAATCACCTACTGTCAGTCCTGGAATTTAAACTATTCTTTTGTGTCCTAAAACTAACAGAACATTAGAATTTTGGTCAGTACCACTGTATCCAATTGCCAAAGACCACAACATGTTCTTGTTTGAAGTTGAGTAAGAGAGGTGTTAAATTAACATAAAAGTATAGATATTGAACAACCAATGAACATTTATAGAAAACTGTATAAAAGCAACACTGATACTCAATAGCTAATGAGCTTAAGAAATTATATGAAAGTTGATTGTCAGATTAGAGTTTTTAAAGTTTATTTCAATCCTATAATATGACTCAATATAAAACGATGATATATGCTAACATTTGATTAAATATAGGACTTAGTACTATTTTATTTTCTTATAGACAAAATTAATTATTTTTAAAGTTATATATATTTATTTTCTGTGTATGTTAAATGTTATTTCTTCACCATGCAAGATAAATATCTGTATATACATATGCTTGGAAAACAAGTAAAATTTATCTATGAATATTTCCTTTAGGAAACATTTTAGTATAGCACATTGACAGACAGAATAACATAGTGAGGAGTAAACTATTTTCTATACTAAAAGAGATATATTATTATTTTATGATTTATTAGAGATTTTTATTAAATAAGTAGATATTACCCATTTTTAAACAAAAATATGACATGATATATACATTGATATCATGCTAGTATCATGATACATAAATGTCAAAATGACATTTATTTTCAACATGAATAAATTATAACAATAAATGAAAATATTGTTAATAGAAATAAATTTTCAGGATAAATAGGGGCAATGGATGTTGCCTTTATTGCCTATTTTAAAGTAAATTAATGTAGAAATTAATATTTCTAGTATTGTTATGTCCATATTTTTATACAAATGTATGAGAAATGTGTTTCCTTAGGGCTGACCTTCAAATGTGTGAAAGTAAGACTGAATCAAAAGCAATAGAGAACAATAAAAACAAACATGATGTCTCAATGAGGAAAAGTAAAGAGGCATTGACACCCAGCCAGGAGAGCATTTACTGTGTTTTCTGTTACAAATGTAAACCTCTTCTGCAGCAATGCTTCGTCTCATGGATAGTTCTTAGAGGTCTAGGTTTGAATAATGATTGTTATCATTCATTAGTTCATTCATCCTTAGCCATGCTAAGAATGAGAATCGTGGACTCACACTTACAAGGCAAACTCTGCCACTGTTCTATACCCCAATCTACTATTACTGTGTCTTTATTTTGTTTCTAATAAACTATTGATAGCCTTACCACTAAATTATTGTAAAAGTTGCCATATCGAAGAGTACTGATGGGAATTGTCCAATTGCTGATATTTTATATGGTATATCTGAGCACATCTTTTAAATACTAATTTAAAAAATACACAAAGCTTTATACGATTTAGTTGTCAATTTCAGTGTCAACCTGAACAACACATTTGAACAAAGCTATTGTGATTTAAGAAACATTTTAAAACAGATGTATACTTGACCAATAAAATTAAACTTGTATTTAAGTAATTATTTCTCTACATGAGAGGCATAGTATTTCCATAGCTATGCCAGAGTGTATGTGGATTAGGTTTTCTTTGCAATAGTATGGAACCTTTTATTGGACAAAGCAAATAAGTCAAGAGCTACAGATCACTAGGTTGAAGGGCCAAGTTCAGCCCCATGTCTGAGATAATAGGGACCATCAGAGAGCAGAGCTCACGTCCCTCTTCTGTGGATCTGGCTCTGAACACATCCATGGCTCTGCAGAATCTTGATATGGGGACTGACAGAGGCTTATGGTTGATTGTGTTTCATCATAGGGAAACAGACGCAGAAGTTTTTTTTTTTTTTTTTTTTTTTTTTTTTTTTTACCACAAAGCTTCCTTTCGAAGGACATAAGGAGTAGAGAAACAAGCAAGGCCACTGATTGCGAAGATATTCCCCACTTAGTGATGCTGGGAAGAACCTGAATCTGGTTAGGATTTATTACCTTTTAGTCTGCTATTCAAACTTTGCCTCCCCATCCATAGTGATAATGTTGTTTGATCCTGAAGCAGGAAGCATGTCAGGACCTCAGGGAAGTGAAAGAGACCTCCAGTGGTGATGAGCTCCAATCTTGGGAGATAAAAGGATGTTTAACCTGGCTACTGGGCTACTTGACCTCCTAGGGCAGGAGTAGGGGGTGAAGCAAAGGTGGATATGCAGGGCTCTGTGGGACATGAAGGCTCCGTGGCATGTGGGGAGCAATTGTACTCCTGCGGATCTCAAAACTCAGGCAAACAGTAACTATCTCCACAGAACACACCTTGCTGAAGGACATCACTGTCACCACTACCACCGTCAGCACAGGACAGGGAAGCCACCAGAAAGTTCGTAGCCTGTGCAGCTGTTTAAAGTGGAGGATAGCAATGATGACCAGTAAGTTTCCAAACACTGCCAGTAGGGCTCCCAAACTGAGGACCCCTTAGAGGATGGCTCAAGGCCAGGGTGAGTTAGAGCTTCTAATGCAGGATCCATTCAAGTTCTTATAGCAGCGCTCCATGGGTTTCTCTTGGGGAGAGTCGCTTGCCATTGCCTTCAGTCTTGATAATTTGAAACTTCCCAGGTTTCCATTCTAGCAATTTAAAAATGAGGGGAAACATCTGAGGAGCCTGAGACCTACTGTTTATTTAAATATTATTTATTATATCATTAATTTTGTCATATTATTAATAAATAATTTAAGTGATAAATTATTTAAATGTACTTATATGTAGCATTTCAAAACACTGAAATAAAAGAGTGATAAAAATTAGTTAATAATAAGAGTTATTTTTAGGTATATGGATGTTTGGCCTACATGGGCATCTATTCATCTTTCATGTCTGCTATTCAACTCAGAAAGATGAGTATATAATTTCATATGGGCCTGGATCTAGAGATAGTTTTGAGCTATTAGATTAGTTCTAGGAGTGACGCCTGGGTTTTTGTGTACAAAAGCCAGTGCTCTTAACTTCTGAGCCATCTCTCCAGCACTGGCCTTAATTAGTATTTACTTGATATTAAGTTTTGTCATGGTTATCATATTTACTGGTTTTCATTATCACTTTAAAGGAATGCTTTCAAAATGCTAAACGATACATATGTGTAAGCTGAAATCCAAAACTCCGATAAACAGTATAAACTTATATCATCATGGCAGATGGGATGCAATATTAGTGATATCTATTGATATCTATTTTCTATTCTGAGCAATTAAGACTGCAATTCTTTGCTTTAGAGCATCTTTTCCAGTTTTAGTGTTTGTTTACATTCATCTTAGTTTCATTTAATTTTCATTGTTATAAAATCCAGTATTATTTGAAATATCTTGAGCAAATTTGTATGTTGTAAATTAATGTTTTTCCAATTCATGACTTCTTACTTTGTTTTACAGACCATAAATTTTAAGTAAGGTGCTGTGAGGTCATATTTTCAGTGGCTATTTTTCCTATCCTGAAGATAGTATTTCACGGCATAATTCTTATACTGTTACTTATACTCTTTCATTTATCTCTTCTGTGATGTTCTCTAATTATTAGAGGAAGTGGTATAAATCTGTTTAGGGTTAAATATTAATTTATCATTTATTTTCATTACCTTAATCTTTCATGAATTTATTTATTTACTGCTGTTCATTGTGAAGAGAAGCTTTTCTGATTAAGCATGAGAGTAACACTTACCCGTGGGTATCAGACAAGTATTTAGGATGTATTTAGGGCTTGTTTAGTAGTGATTCTTGTATGTTCTCCTCAAAAATCCATGGGTTCATTATTCCTGGGTATTTGGCTAAGTTCATGATTTTATTATTAAGTGTATCTTAAGTCCAGTTAGAGAGCTGTTGATCAACATTGACATGCAAGCCATTAAGGCAACCTCAGAATTATCATGCCATGCTTGTCACTGATGTGTTTTATAGGCAGGGTATGTGAATAGGATTCTTGTTTTTTTTCTTTTTTTTCTCACTTGGAAACTTGAATAGTGCCTTCCCACACTAGGAAATGCATTCTTTAAGGATAAAGCTCTCAGGTTAGTTGCAACTCTGGTACCAGTTTTTGAATGTCATGGTGCTTTCAGTAATAGTTATCTTACCTTTAGTTCTGGAATAAAACCAAGTTTAATGCTAGCAATCTTTAATGTTTGAAATCTTCAAACATTTTGTTGTTCCTGATCAACAACAAAAGAAGATTTCCCAAACTAACATTTGGGAAATTTATTAGATAGATTTATGTTACTTGTTTTGTGCTTGAGGGAGTATTATCAGCCCAAAATGACAAAAAATTCTTTTAAACTGTGTATTTATATTTATATACATACTTGTGAGTGGTATAGGTTTACTTATGCTGGTGTATAGAAAGAATATGACTTGATACGGATTTGTAGACACCCATATTATTCTTTTACACTCTTTTTTCTATATATAGTGTTCCTATGCAGTCCAGCCTGACAGAAACACCCAGTCTTCCTGTTCTGTCTCCTACCTTGCTGAAATTACCAATGTTGACTTCTATACCCAACTTGGCATTTAATAAAGTTGTTTGTTTGTATCTCTATGTGCATATAAAATTGGCTTTTCTTAAATATGCATTGAAAACTGAAATAATTTTGCTATCTCCATAGTATACACTTTTATAACACTTTGATAATCTCATATTTTAATCTCTTTCATTTCACTAGTATCAAAGTTGTTACTAATGTATACTACATGTATGTTTAATTCTTCCTTTTTTATTTTTGCCCATGATATAGAATATTTTGGATAATATTCTTTTTTATATGACTCATATATATTGTGTATGTGTGTGGGGGGAGTTATGCCTGCATTGCATTTTCAAAGAAATGTTAATGTTTGAAGTCTTCAACAATCCTGATCAACAACAAAAGAAGATTTCTAGTTCTCTAAACTAGAAAAGAAGATTTCTATTTCTCTAAACTAGAACACATTTAACAAATTTGTCAGGAATAATACTTATTCAAACATTTTATTTCCTTCTGACTTAGTCTTGCTAAAAATACAACTGATTTCACTACTATGTCAGAAGGAAACTTCCAATATGTACATTCTCATATTTGTTTTTTTATGGCAATCTAGTCTTTGAACTTGCACAGATGTAGAAACTGGAAAGAAGTGCAATGGAATCTACAGATATCAATTTGATCTCCGGATATAACTTGAAAAAGAAATAGTATAAGTAACAAGCAATCTCTATAACTTGAAAAAACTACATATATTTAATGAGAAATGAAATTGGAGTAATGATAAAGCCTGCTTAAAGACAGTGCATGTCAGAACATGTACCAAGAAGGTGCAATTCACATCAGAATGATGCAGTAGAAAAGTTTGATCTGCTAATATTTTGGCTCAAAAATTGAAATCGTTGGGATAACAAAAAAAAAATTAAAAGAGGCTATGTGGAATTTTTATTAAACACAGATCAAGTTTTCAGAAGACAATGAGATAAAACTAAGATATTGGCATAAGAAAAATTCTGTGATGGAAGACAGATTTTAGTTGTCACATTTTGCTGAGTTTTAATGTAAAATTGGAGGAAAATTTATTTAAACTGTAATTTGTATCAATAAAGCAAACATGTATGCTTATGATGGGGCTAGAGAGATAGCTCAGCAGTTCAGAGAAGTTGCTGCTCTTTCTGAAGACTGTAACTATCAGCCATCTGTAACTCTATTCCAGACATATTTACACTTTCTCCTCTAGTATTCAGGGATCAGGCATATGTGCTACACATACATATATTCAGGTAAAACACCCATAATGCATAAACTATGTACAAAGGAATACTGAAAATTGAATATTGCTATCAACTGGTCCAAGATGGGTGGAAAACGAGAACTGAAAGAGTTAAAATTTAAGTGATAACGGAAGTTAAAAAGCAAAACACTGGATTTTATTTTCATTTTCATTCATTTTAACCTTCCATATTTAAACAGAATTATCATTGTCATTGTTGTGCCCACATGTCAGAACCAACATTCATGGAGTATAATCTGCTTCCATTGGTTCATTTGTCATAGTTTCTGGTTACTGTCACATGTAAAACACTGGGCAATGTTTTGCAATCAATCATCATTTAAATGCCAACAGGTTGCTAGTTGAGAACAACACTTAACAGACAACCTCATGGACTCTTTCTTACATTTGGAACATCAAAAACTCAATATGTCTTGCAATGCTTTTCTCTCTTGCATTTTTTAAAATGGTAGTCAAATTGTATTTAGTGTTGGCAGTGTTAGTTCTTTGGCAGGGTGTTTTGCTACTGTTGGTCAAGTTCAATTTAGCTTTAAGTGATTGAAAGATAGAAAGAAGTATCAAGAAAAATACTATATAGCATTAATAAGGAGGAAATTTATTTATTATAATATATTGTTTTAATTTGGCAATCCAATTTTCAATGGCATTTCCTTTGTTTAAGCTTTTAATTTCAGTAATATTACACAGAATTCATTATTTAATGGTATTTTATTTCCTTCTCTAATATTTCTTCAAGTAAGGAATATCATGGAAACTTACATTTTCCTTTCTATTTACATGGAGTATATGCATCAGATTTAACTTACCTTGCTCCTATGGTAGCGATTTAACTTACCCTACTCTTATCTCTCAGTTAGTGTATGGGGATTATAGGTGCTTTGTTGGCTTTGATAAAATTAACTGACTCTGACTCTGCTATTTTGGTTCAAGGGAAGAGAAGGATCCAACAAAACTAGCACATAAATGAAATCAGATTCAAGGAAACCTGGAAGGGTCTCCCAAACCTCAAGCCCCAAAACAAGTGACCATATGTGCTCACAACCAGGATAGGATACTCTTTGTATATAGAGCAAGAATAATAAAAGTCCCAAGGTGACCTGGCAGAGGTAATGTGCTGTGTAAGATACCTAGAAAGAATTAGAATTCATGAAGTGTGAAGAGATTTTTAGATTCTGTTTTTGTTCTTCCCTTCTTTTGTTTTTGTTTGTTTGTTTGTTTGTTTTGCTTTTCGGCTCACTAGATCACTTCCATTATCTATAGGAAATGTCTTTTTCTTTTGTGTCTCCCTTCCTTCTCAAGAGCCTCACCTCTCTCACTATATTGTCAGTGCTGGCTAGTTTTATGTCAATGTGGCACAGGCTAGGTATCTGAAAGGAGGGAAGCTCAATTGAGAAAATGCCTACCTAAGGTCTGGGTGTAGGGTATTGTCATAATTAGTTATTGATGGGAGAGTCCTACTACATTGTTGGGTAGTGCCATTGCTTCATTGGTGGTTCTGAGTTCTTTCAGAGGAGAAGAGAGGAGAAGATTGGGGGAAGGACTCTGTGAGGTGGGGAACAGGGAGAGGGGTCAGCGATAAATAAATTAAAAAAGACATAAAGAAAGAAAAAAGAAAGAGAGAAAGAAAGAAGGGAGGGAAACCGGGCAGTGGTGGCACATACCTTTAATCCCAGAACTTGGGAAGTAGAGGCAGGTGGATTTCTGAGTTCTGCAGACCAGCCTGGTCTACAGAGTGAGTTCCAGGACAGCCAGGGATACATGGGATACATAGAGAAACCCTGTTTCAAACATTCCCGCCCCCACAAAATAAAAAGAAAAAAAGAAGGGAGGGATGAAGGGGGGAGAGAGAGAGAGAGAGAAAGAGAGAGAGAGAGAGAGAGAGAGAGAGAGAGAGAGAGAGAGAGAGAGAGAGAGAGAGAGAGAGAAGAAAAAATAAAGAAAGCAGGCTGAGTAAGCCTTGGGGAGCAAGCAAGGAATCAGCCTTCTTCTATACCATCTCCTGCCTTCAGGTTTTTGACCTGGTTGATTGAGTTCCTGTCCTGACTTTCTTTGATGAACAATGATGTAGAAGTGTAAGCCAAATCAACCCTTTGTTGCTTTGGTAATGGTGACTTCTTCTCACAGTAATTGCAATCACAAAATCTTCCCTCTATCTCTATTTTGGTTCATGTATCCAGGACCCAGATGTGGGCATTTTATCAAGTACAATCTAATCTGGACTTTGATATATGTCCATAACATTACTACTCAATCTAGCATGTTTTAAAGGTGATTGAGAACAATTACAATAATTTGTAAATTTAAAGATTGAGGAGGAGACTTTAGTTGTATACATTCTAGCAATTTATAATGAGATAAAGTAATTAAATAAAAGTAGAAACAGAGCTCTATCATACATGACACTTGCCATCTTTCCTTTTGTATTCTATACTGTAGAGTGGAGGAACTCCTGGCAACAGACAATCAATTAAATTTGAAGTTTAAATTTGTGTAAATCATTTGGCAACACTCTTGTAAGACCAAAGATTTACTTAAGATGGAAAATCATTGATTTCTTTGTTTTTGTTGCTGCTGTTGTTTTTCTTAATTGGGACAACCAATAACTAATCAGCTCCAGATTATAGAGATTAAATGAGAACCCTTAGGCAATATTTTGTGGTTGAATAGACAATACTGAATTTAAATAATTGAATTTATCAATTGTGGTAGAGGATGACTGTTCAGTTGGAATTACTGTGAACAGAAATAACATGATATACAAGAACATAAGCTTAACCGACTAAGTTATAGAAATAGTTAATGGTTCCCATTACAATTGCACACTTGACTCATAATATTGATTGTACAAACAGAGCCTCAACCATTAGAGAGTGTATTTTAATTTTATATTTAAGATAGCATATTCTTCTGTAAATACAGAACTTAAATTTTAATGGAATAAAAACAACCTCATGTCTAATCAATGACTTTTGTTTAGTGAATGATTGTTTTCACTAAAGATGACATTTATTATCACGGAGAATTTTGTTCCAAGGTGACAAATTACTAGATATGTTTTGCTTCTCAAGGCTGATGGTGTGGATGGCATGTTACCTTTGTCATTCATTTATACAGAATCTGAGTGGACATTGTAACATAGGACATTTTATTATATCTTGAAACTTCAAAAAAATGGTAGCTTTGGGTACTATTACAAAATAAGACATAATCTTAAATAATAACAAAATGTATTTTTCCTAACAGTGATATAAAGTATTTCAAAATCTTACATTGAAAATACTTTGGAACTATTTATACCTCTATACTTTTCCTACCACTTTTAATTACTCCTCAGATATGTAACCAATGAGAAACCATTAAGGACCCTGCTGCTACATATTGTCTTTGTAGGACGACCTCATACTTCTAAGTTATGTTGGTAAGACAATTGGATTTAATAAAATAATTAAGAGTAACATTACTGTTCTTTTTTAAAAATTTTTAAAGATTTTATTTATTTATTATATGTATACAATGTATCTGTCTTCAGACTCTCCAGAAGAGGAAGTCAGATCTCTCATTATGGATGGTTATGAGCCATCATGTGGTTGCTGGGATTTGAACTCAGGACCTTCGGAAGAGCAGTCGGTGCTCTTAACTACTGAGCCATCTCTCCAGCCCAACATTACTGTTCTTAAACTCAAAGAAATTTTATTGAAGAAAAGAAGCAAGTTGGAACACATAATAAACTAATTTTGGAAACATGTCCCCTTACACAGACATGCAGACTACACATAAATGATTAAGATTTTAATTACCAAATACTTTTGTAGAATATTCTAATATCACGACATGGGAGTAACATAAATCTCCATGCATTGAAGTAATTGTCACTAATAATATTAATATGTTATTGCTCATAAAGCCATTACTATATAAAAATTATGACTACAAACATACACAGGTAATTGAGTCTGTATAGGGTCCTGTAAGTGGTATGAATATTTATACTGTTTTTTTTTTCTTTTTTAGAACTATATTATCAAGCATTTTTAACAATTTATTTATACTTATGTATATTAGTGTTTTGCCTACATATATTTACACACACACACATATATATATACATATATATATATATGTATACACACACACACACACACACATATGTATATATGTGCCAGATTCACTAGAATACTTGTTACAGACAGCTGTGAGCTGCCATATGGGTACTGGTTCAATACCTAGTACTCTGGAAGAGCAGTCAGTGACCTTAACTACTGAGATGTCTCTCTCATCCCTGAGGCTGTATAAATTTAAAAAGCTTATTTCACTGTTAATTTTTTTCTCCATCAGAGCTCCATGTCCTAAAATTTTCATAATTTCCCAAACTCTATCACCAACTAGGGACCAAGTCTTCAAGTTCATGAGGCTGTGGGGATATTCATCATTCAAATGAGAAATGTTTTTTAGTGATCAAGTCGTTGTGCAATGACATATTTTACAGTTAAATATAAATAGTAGCAAACAAAGGAAAGGATGCAAGTTATTAAGTGAATATTTCATGTAAAGAAAACAGAACTGGGTATGGAGACATAACTCTGTATTTGAACGTGTTTGCTATTCCTATTGAAATTCCGGTTCAATTCCATGTGAGAGTGATTCACAACTATCTCTAACTCTACTTCCAGGGAGTTATCTCTCTTCTTGCCCTCCAAACAGGATGAACATATGCAATGCAATACACATATCCAATCATTACAAATACACACAAAATAAAAAAATGAATCAATCAATAACAAAGAAATAATGAAGTATAGAATAATTTAAAGTTCTCTATTGATTTTCAGGCCTACCCCAATGGAATGTAAGAATGTTGAAATAACATTGCAGATTGTATTCACACAACAAATATAAAGCATTTCAAACATGAACAGTTCAGACCCAGACAACATTTAGTTCTGAAATTTGGAATGTAGCCATTTTTAACATATTTGAAGAATGTAAATTAAAATAATTTCACAAATGCCTTGTGATTTAACTCAGCTCAGGATCAGTAGCTCCAGATATATTTCTTTTATCTAGTACCCTGCCCTGAACTTGAACAAAAGCCATTGGAACAAGAGCATTAAAACAAGTGATTCACATTATTCTGAGTAAAATAGCAACAAAAAATACCATAAAAGATATAACATAATAGGAAACACTAACATAATAATGAACATTCTAAGTTTATTACATTGTATATGTTGGTATAAACTACAGTGTATATATTGGTATTCTGTTAGATTCCTCAGTGGTAATTGAGACTTTATTATTACATTAGGATAAATGATAATGGGTTTAAATCTGTGTAATTAGTAGATATAAAACAATTTTAAACTATCAGCTACTGAGTCTATGGATATATTGTTCAAAAATATAAAACTGATCTGATAAAACTTTACTTGAAAAAATATTTATATTTTGATCATTCTAAATATAAAAAGAAATGCATTGAATACCTTGTCATATAAAAAAGCAAACAAAACCTTAGTATTTTTCTTCAATGTCTCAAACTATTAATTCATTGACTTCCACATATAAAAAAACTAAGACATATGTTCATGAATTCTACCAGGTTTTCAGTGTTGAAGCAAGGAAAGACATTATTGAGTAAGGCCATGATGGATTCAGAGATTAGTTAAGGTAAACCTAGCTAATTTTTAACTACTAAGAACATCCTACTATTTCTATTGCTCTAAATTTGGAGCTCAGGATCTAGTACAAAGAGTCAGATGAAGTGAGGGTATTATAAAGGAAACCTGTACTTCCATAGTACCATGCTAGAATGTAGCTGTATCTGAAGGATTAAGAGAGGTTGCCTCAAGAATGACTTCTAAAGTTGACCAAAACAAACAGATGAGGAAAGAGACAGATGCTCCAGATAAAGGGAATACAGCTTGATAAACAGAAAGAACCATAGAACTTGCCAAGAGGGATGCGAGAAATTAAAAGCCTGAAACATAGAAGCAAATTAATTCACTTCTGCAATGTTGTACACGATGCAAATGATGATAAATAGCATGAGAAGAAAATCGCCACACTGAACAGACTCATATATTCATAGATGAATTAGTTTCTAATTATACGTCCGTTTTCAATTGTGCTCTCCATTGGCATGTATTGCAGAGTCTAGGGGAATTTATGTGAAAAATTTTCTGAGAAGCTACAAAAGTTTCCTTATCAGGAAAAGAGTTATATACACCTATTATATTAGACAAGAAGAATGTTTCTAGAGAGACTAATTATGAGACATAAGTCTACATAGAAAGTTTAAACAGTGAAATTGCAGTTGGCTCTCTTTTCATTGTCTTTGAAGTTTATAGAATTATTATTTTGAAAAATTTTACAGGGATTCATATTTTTTGTTTCTAGTTAATAATACTTGCTACATAGTAAATAATTTTTGTTAGTTAATATTTCATTTTTCTATGTAAGCTTGATTACACTCATATAACTAACATATATATCCATACCAGAATAAACAAGGCAGGAACACTATAACATTGTATTTTAGCTTTTAAAATTTAATTTACACTACAGTGATTTCTCACTTATTTACACAAAAAATTATATGTACACAATAGCTTTTCGGTGTGGCAGACTACACACACACACACACACACACACACACACACAAACATGCTATTGCGTCCCATGTAAAATCATGTATACTGGGTGACATGTAAATTATTAAACAATTAGCAAAACATTGTAAGATTATAGCATGTAAACATTGTTAAGTTATATTATTATTATTATTATTATTACTATTATTATTATTATATAATGTGGTAAGCTGGGTAAACCGTTCATATTGGTCAAAGTAATATATATATGTATATGATATATATATTATATGTATGTAACTTATGCTATATATATGTAACTTATATAACATTTTTGTCTTTTTAAATTTGAATTCAACCACTAATAATTATTTGAAATCCTTATTATATAATGAATAGGTTTTTACATAGTGCTAAACTCAAAACTTAAACTCTACCAATTGTTGTTGGGAACCATGAGAGCCCTGAGATAAATATCCTGCCCCAGCTAATTGAGAACCTGGAGATTAACATCCTGCCTGACAATCACAAGGATCTGGCTTGGCCCTGGGAAAAGAACATTCATGGAAATCCACCCCCTCCCCACCTGTCATCCACCCGCTCCGGCTCCCCACCTGTCACACCGGAGCTCAACCCCAGAAGATCTTGTAAACTTCCATCTCCCTCCTTCCTCTCCCCCTCCCCTCCAAGATTTTTGCCTTAAATATGGTTGGCTGCACTAAGTAAACGACTCTTGACAAGTAATGCTTCCTGGAGTCCTGTCGTCTCTCTTGCCCATTCTTTATTCACAGGTTGTGACCCTCCTCGTTCCCCCCGAATAACGTGACCTACAGGCCAGGTCAATTGTTATTTGTGGTCTAAATATTATAAATAAGCATCCCCTTTAAGCCACACCTTCAGTATTTATAATGAAATATTTCTGCGTGAAAAGGCACTTTGTAGATTAATTGCTTAATATTTATATGTTATTTTTGCTCCCTGGTCACCCTAATCCATGTCTCTAGTGAGCAAGGCAACTCTACTGGGCCTGAGAAAGTGAATGATGTTTACTAATTTATGTAGATCCCAGCCGTTTTCTGTTTTCTCTGTTACAATAGGCCAGACAAGGTTCTCCGCATCTCAGTCCATATGCATTCTCTGCATCTTGCAGCATAGTGGCTGCACATCTGCAGAAAGAACTGATCCGAAAATTGTGTAATCACTTCATGCTTTATTGGGTGTTTTATTTATTTACATTTCTTTTTTTGATTTCTTATTTTTTAGTGGATATTTTATATATTTCCATGTCAAATGTTATGCCCTTTCCTGGTTTCCCCTCTGGAACCCCCTTCTCCCATCACCCTCCCCCTGCTTTTATGAGGGTGCTCCCCCTCTGACACACCCACTCCTTTCTCACCATCCAGGTATTCCCCTACACTGGGGCATGGAGCATTCACAGAACCAAGGGCCTCTCCTCCCATTGATGCCCAACAAGGCTACATATGGTGCTGGAGCCATGGGTCCCTCCATGTGTACTTTTTGATTGGTGGTTTAGTCCCTGGGAGCGCTGTGCCGGGGTTGGGGGTCTGGTTGGTTAAAAGCCCAATGCATAGACTTTTATGAAAGAATATTATATACACACATGTATGTATAAAAGTTTGAAAGAAGACTTTTTTACAATCCTGAGAAAAGAAGACGAAGAGAAGGGGGAAAAGGAAGAAGAAAAAGAGGACAAGGAGGACAAGGAGGACAAGGAGGAGAAGCAGGAGGAGCACAAGGAAGAAGAAGAAAAGGGGAGAATTTAGCTACCATTGGGCCCCAGCAACCAGGAAACTGAGGCAGGAGAATAAAAATTTAGATAATCCTGGTAATTTTCAAGAGACATTTTCTCAAAATAAAGGGCAAAACTATTCCTGGATACATAGTTCAGCATCGGAGATATTGTATTGCATGCGTAAGGAGCTAGCTTCATTAAGGATTAGGAGCCCTACCCTCAGAACACTAATAAACAGAAATTCCAGGCACCTTTGTGAGTGTCTTTGGTAGCTTAACCTTGTTGAGGAAATTTCAGAAGTGGGTTCCGAATATACATCTGAGAGGTTCTCCCAGCCTGAAGGCACAGCTTCCAGAGTATTTACAAAACTAGGATCATCTGTCATTGGTTGAAAGCTGCTCCCTGGGAAATGTACTTCCCCACACTTCCTGTCTAACTTTGGGTAAGACAGGCTATTGAAACTGGAAAAAGCTTCAGGCAAAGGGACCAGATGTTTGCAGTGGTGAGTAACGGCAGCACGCTGAAGGCCTACAAATGAGGAAATATGGTAGGGGAATTTTCTGCACCTGCTGCAACGCAGTGTATACAGAAAGAATCCTGAAACTGTGTTGAGGAGACATGTAATTAGTTCAGCACTGTTTTATGTCATAGACAGAGAATTAATATGTTTTCAAAATTCATCTATAATTTTAAAATGTTTAGCACATTTTAAAATCCTACTTATGTTTTAATAACAACATAAATTTTAGTATTCAAATGTGTATAATTTAATGTTATAGTCATCATTCTAATAAATATGTTCTAAATAAATTAAAATTTTTATTTTTTGAATATATATTTTCTTAAATTCAAAAGTACTAGACGTTAGTATTTGTAGTAAAATAACACAATTTTCTTTTTTTAAAAAAGTATGTTCAATGTAGTCAATATAATAATTTTCACCTGGTCAAAGATATTTCATAAATAAAAGTTGTACTCAAATGAAAAATATCATCTCAAATATATATTAAAGAAATGAATTTTTTCTTGGTTCAAGTGAACTACATTTTTACTATTTGAATTGGTTTTCATTACAAAACCCTTAAATCATACTCATTTAGTGTATTATGTTTACTTTAACAAGCTCAATTTTTATTTATTTAACATGCTCCATGTTTACTTACTTTAATATACCTTGTTTTAACTTTATTTAAAACCAAATATAGATGAAAGTCCTGATGTAAGTAAGGCACAGAAATTATGTTTTATCCAATGTTCTTTAATCTAATATGTTTATTTTAAAGATGAGAAACAGAAATTTGAGTTATTTGTTCTTAGATTTTTTTTAATTGTTACATTATAGCTACATTGTAGCATAGTTTTTTTCCAGCTTTCATTAAAATTCTCTCAAAGCATTCAATTTTAGGACTAAAATCTGCAGTGAGGATTTGTATGCTTAATAATCATTACATTGAACTTCCTTTAAATATCCCAAGGGTATTTTCTTTTGAAAACTCACTTTTAATTGAGATGATTCCTTTGCAGCATGTGTGATACAGTAATGGTTCCACTTTCATGGTGCTTGGACTAATTCACAATCACAGAAGATCTTCAGCTTTCTTTTCTTTTCTTTCTTTCTTTTTTTTTTTTCAAAATGTCTTAGCCAGCCAGAGGTGCTATTCACTCAATTAATGTTTCCTAAATGAATTAATCTCATCACAGTTTTGCTTACTCCAGTTTTACTAAGGATGTCTGGACCAGAGTGTTCTATTTTCATCCCCAGTATTCTTTTGTTTCCTGACACCTGATCTTCTCAAGGTGAACTATTTACACTGTTTTGTTAAACTTACAGTACCCACATCATCCATGCAGTGGTTTAAAACTCATTCTTCTCTTACTCTTGCTTCTCTCCCTTGCCTCTTGCCCCTGTGTTCCACCTCTCTTCATGTAGTAGCCCCTACTTCTCTGCTCTCTCCTTCTCTCTGCCTTTCTCTGCCTCTGCTACCCTCTTAACTCCCCTCCACATGCCTTAAATAAACTCTAGTCTATAAAAGAACCCTAATTATTATTGTAAGATTATACTGAAATAAGCAGAAAGATTTATCGTTACTAAGATTAACATCCCTGAATATTGTAAAACTAACATGGTAGATCTAAAATGGGACTCACTGACATCATTGGGTTTTCTTTATGTCAAAATATCATGCCAAGGTACTTGTTCCTTTGTTTTCTAACTTATAGGTCCCTTTTATATTTGTCATGGCTTCCAGTTTGGGTTCTTATGGGGCTTCAAGGTATGCAACCATGTGTAACTGTATCCATATGTATTTCTAATGATTTTTCTTTGTCTCTTTTTCTTTTTTTTAATATAATGATTTATTATTTATTTATTTATTTATTTATTTATTTATTTATTTACTATTTCTTGGATGGTTTTTAGTTTTCTTACCAGGGACAGAACAGGTTTGGATTCAGGTAGATGGGGAAGCAGAGAGGAAGTGGGAGGAGTAGGGGAAGGAAAAAACTGCAATTGGAATATATAATATGGCAACTATCTCTTTTAAATAAGATACATACATACATGCCTACACACACACACACACACACACACACACACACACACATAAAACTTTGAAAAAAGGTTAAGAAAATTCAGGTTTTCTATCTGGCTATGTGAAATTGAACAAATTACAGAAAAATATCTTGTTTCAGTTTCTGTGATAGAATTCTTTCTCTGTATATATTTTCTTAATCATTCTATGTAATATACTAAACTTAGATTATTCTTACATGTTAATGAGTTCATAATTAGATAAATCAGAACTAATATTAATGAAACTTATATTCATAATTGACTTATATAAACTCTAAGTGGCCTGTGAACACATTGTAGTGGTTTGATCATAAAAATAGACAAAACAAAGCTAATTTAAATTACTTAAAATTAATTTAATTGGGGTATGAAGGTTTATAGCTAGGTTTGTGTGGCATTGGTATAGTCGGAATGCCTGATAGAATAAAAAGGTGAATTTGGGTGTATCTTTGGTCAGTGCCAAGGTCTAATGCTAAGAAATTACTTCATGCAGCAGATCTAGTGTAAGAGGTTTATTGGAGAGGGGATGAGAGAAAGGCTATCACACTGAAGCAACATGAGGAAGAGATAGAAGCTATCAGGCAGAGAGAGACAGATGCAGACAAACAGAAAGGAGAGAGAGATAGAGCAAGACACAGAAAGACAGAGAGACAGAGACATGGAGACAGAGACAGGAGAGACAGAGAGATATAGAGAGATAAAGACAGAGAGACAAAGACAGACAGAGAGAGAAGGGGGCATGAGAGAGTGAACAAGACAGGAAAAGCAAGCAATCTGGTATGCGGTAGAGGAGGACTCATGGAAGGGTTTACTGTGATATGCCTGGCATGCCTGGCACACTTAGCTGAAGAAAATGTTGACTTAGGCTTCTGCTAGGCCCCAAAATGGCTGATTGCTAACAATGCCCACTGCTGAAAAGGACTCTTTTTCTGGGGTTCCTGGACCAAAAGGTTGAAGAGAATTGAGCATATGCATTCCCAGAACTCTGCTTCATTGTGGATGCTATGTGACCAGCTAGGTGCTAAGGCACCTGACTTTATAACTTCTCTGTCACATAAAGGTGTGAATTCTCTGAGTCAAAATAAATCCTTCCTCCCTTACCTGCTTTGTCAGATTATTTATTACAATGATATGAAAAGTAACAAAGAATTATGGACATTCAGTGGGTCCTATTTTCTAGACTGTGACTATGGAAATCATGACAAAAAGAAATGAAATGGAGTGATATGAAAATCTCTGAAATGATTTCCATCAAATTATGTGAAATTAGAAGATGCATAATATCAAACATAAAGTTATACTTTTGTTGATTAGCTGGCAACTTTTCTATGCAAAAATTTTATCAATTACATACAGTGGCTTAAATATAAGTAGGCTAAATTACAGGAATTTTTTAACAAGAGAATTTGAGTTATCATGATTTTCTGTTGTTCCTCTTTCTGTTGGTTTGCAACCTATATCATTTCTGACCTACAAAGTAGCTAAAGATAGATAATTGAATGGTATTTGTCATAGCATGCAAAATAATTGCAATATTACAAGAGGGTTAAGATTTTATAAAAAGTTGATGAGAGAAGTGTTACTATGATACACTGTTGATGTAAAAACTAAAGTGTGAAGGCTTTTATCATCCAGTAAATGTTTATGCTTTATAATTTAAAACTGAGATATAAAACACATTTCTATAACATATCATTAACAATAAAATATGGCATCTTACTTTTTAACACATAAAATTCATAGACATTGTAGTATAATAAGCACCATTCTGTTTTGAACATTATCACATAATAACAATATATAATCCAAAATTTTCTATGCATGTGAATAATCATTCAAGATATAATAGTGTAGTTTAATCCCAATTTAGCATCCACTAATCCTTGGGCTCATTCAACACACACACACACACACACACACACACACACACACAAATACACATGCATACAAACATACCCAGTTCCCCACTAAGTAATTCATTAGCAACATGTAAATCAACTTGAGTATGTGTCTTGGTCCAGTATTCATGAGAATTTTTTTGGTGCAGAATTTGAGAAGATATTTAAAAGAATGTTGTAATTTAGTGTCATAGATTCAATTAATTTTGTAAATGATGATTTTATACATAGTGAGGCATTGAGTGATTTAACTAAGCAATTCATTCTCTGAACAAATATATAATCTGAACTCATCAAAAGGAATGCTTTATAAATCATTTAATGAGAAAAAACTAGCACAGAAGGAATAATATATCATGTGAGATGTAAGAAGTTAGCAGCAAGATATTACCGTATTTATTTTCGAGTAACTGCAATTGATTCCCTTTGATTTTCAATGTACTCAGTAACTAACATTGACGTTTAAGAGGAAATGAAATGTTTTATTGTGGAATAAAGAACTTAAGTGACAAGGGAGGCCAAAGGGAGGTATGCTTGAATCTCACTGAGAAGGGAGATAGAACAGACATTGGGACATGTGCTAGAGGAAGGGAACTGGGTAAGTTAGGGAATGGGAATGAGAACAGTAGGGATCAGGTGTGGGGAGGAGGGCAGAGGGAGAGAAACAACTGGATTCTGGCAGAAGGTGAGGGCATCTATGAGAAATCTATGAACTAAATCTAGGACATTGAAAGCTTCCAAGAATCTAGGAATGTGACAAGGTAAGACTAGCAATGGGGAATATGAAACCTGAACAAGCCATCTCTTGTTACCAGGCAAGACTTCCAATGAAGGGAAGGAGACACAAACCCAGCCACAAAACCTTTGACCAATAATTTGTCCTGTCTAAAAATTGTGCAGAGGTAAAAACAGAGCAGGTATTGAAGGAACGGCCAACAATAACTGGCTTAGCTTCAGACCCATGCCATGAGAGGGAGCATATCCCTGACATTGATAATGATATTCTACAGACGAAAGTCTAGAATAATTGTCATCGTAGAGGTTTCACCCAGCAACTGACAAAAAAAGAAAAACAAACAAATAAACAAAAACAGATGATTCACTCAGCAAACATTTTGTGGAGCTGGGGAATCCTGTGGGAGAAGGGAGGAAGATTGGAGGAGCCAGAAGAGTTAAGAACACCACAAGAAAACCTACAGATTCAACTAATCTGGGTCCATAGGGCCTCACAGAGACTGAGCTGCCCACTAGAGAGCTGGACTTCCTGTGGGGCTCCTATCAACAGAAGCACAGGCTATCTCGGATGCTGTTGTCTCTTTCCCCTAAGTGGGCTGCTTTTTCTAGACTCAATAGGAAAAGATGTATCTAGTCTTCCTGCAACTTCATATGCCAAAGCTGATTGATATTCAAGGGAGCTCTTCACTTTTCTGAGGAGAAGGGGAGGAGGAGTGGAAGGGGTAAGGGGTAAGGTGAGAAGGAGGTACTTGGAGTATAGGATAGAGGATAAATTTCAATCTGAATGTGAAGTAAATAAATGCTAATCAATAAAAAAGAAAAGAACAATAGCATGTTATTGTGGAATAAAATATAATTTAAAGTAATGATTTTAACCATATGCAAAATACCAGTTTAAAAAGATTGATATATGTATACACACACGCACACACACACACATCTATCTATCTATCAATCTATCTATCTATCTATCTATCTATCTATCTATCTATCTATCTATCCATCCATCC
>NW_022196914.1:14131794-14135782 GCF_008632895.1 Mastomys coucha
TCCATCCATCCATCCATCCATCCATCTATCTATCTATCTATCTATCTATCTATCTATCTATCTATATCATGTCTACTTGGAGGATTAAGGAAGGTGCAACTGAGTTGGATACCACAGTGACTGTAGCCCTCTCAGCACCAAGTACAAAAAATGTACACACTCATGCTTGAAATTAACTTTGGAAGGGGTAAGGAAACTGGGCAAGAAAAACATAGTCTCTGATTTTAGTATAATATAAAGGAAAGCTACTTGGAAAAATGAAGCATGAAAGAAACAGCATGTGTCAGTCTCTCGATTCCAAACACCATTTGGCAGAGTGGAAAGGAAAGTGGTTCATGATATTTCAGTCTATAGTTGCTTTCTCCTGTCACTACAGTCTGAGGCAGGGCAGTACATTATGGTAGATGTATATGTTTCCCAGATGACTAGAATATAAGAAAGAATGGAGAGGAACTAGGGACAACTTATTCCCTGAAAGAGTATGTATCAACTATTGAGAAAAGATGGGATTCTCATCCCATATTAGGGGAGTAATAAATAAAATAGATAGTTATAAGCAAGTATACAATAAGTAAAAATATAAGGAAACTCATTATTTTGTAATATAACTTAAAAATAAAAGGATACAAAACTTTGTTCTTATTTACTGCCATGGCTTCACTTTTGAAACATCCTGGCACCACTACCATAGTCCCAGGATAGAAACCAAAGCTTTAGCACACAGCTCCTTGGAAGTGTTTATGAGAAAAAAAATAATGAGTCCTTAGAATTAGAATCCAGAACCCGAAATGCTGTGCTGAACCTAAGCTCCAGATAAAGTCGAATGCCAATATCAAAGGACTGACATGCAACAAATGTGTTAGATAGGAAAATGTATCTCTGTTTTCATTTCCGTACCATTAGCAGTAGAAGGTAGCAGGTTATGGAAGCAACCACACGGCTTTGCCTTGGAGCTCAGAGCCAGGGCTGCTATGGTGGCTTGTTGTACAGGGCATTAGCAAAACCCCAAAATTATCCAACATCCACAGAGCTTCTGGACTTGATATAAAGTCAAGCAGATGGGTAAGATGTGAAATTTTTGCATACATCTCTGGTGTCATTAGAATGTATCTGAAGAATATTGTGGCCCAAGGATATGTAAACCTCATGGATAGAGAAACTCAGAGAAGCATGATTAAACATGACCTTTGATGGCCCTGCAAAGGTCCCTATTGTGTTCCTCAGCTGGTGTAACATGTTTTTCTCTAGAACAGGTGACTGTGTCTATTTGTTTGATTGTGTTTGTGGGTATGTATATGCCCACACGTATCCTCCTTCTCTTTTGTAGTAGGAAATTCACTTGGCTGGATGGATTTCTGTTATATCATGAATCACTTCCTTAATATTACTCAGGTTATTGTGAACTCTTGTTTGACTCACGTAAACATTGGTAGCTATAATATTGCCTTTACTATTGCGATTTCAACTTAACCCAGAAGAACAATAATTTATACATCTGCTAGGGCTGGGATGTGGAAATAATTCATACGTTAAAGCCTAAAATTTGCCAGCAGATGTACAAAACCAAAGACTTGTCAAATTTTAGCACTTCTTATACCCAGACCTGCCTGGAGAAGAACCTGTAGGGACAGACTTATGTGCTATGTGATAACATAATTACAATGAGTTTCACACACTTTGGAAATCATTATCACTGTTCCTGTAGCATGGCCCATAGCTTTGTGGACCTTGTTCCAATCCAGCTATGAACATATGTTAGCAGCATGGAAAATTGGCTTATGGCATATCGGTTAGACATTGCTACCCACAGATCTGTCCTGACAGACTGAGCTGGTACACTTTTAGTAACCTTAACTAAGCTTGGTGACTGTCCAAAGACAGGCATATCCTCTGATGTTCAGTCATATGACACTGAATATAATGAAAGCATCCCCACCATTTCTGACCAATGTTGAGGCTTTGGAGTGAGAGGAGTAAGAAAGATTTATTAGTGAGGGCATGATTATAATTTGATAACAGTAATTACAGTTAGATGTATATGGTATTGCACAGCAGGGAAACCTTACATAACAGTACTTTTCTATTTACAACTTATGTTATATGGGTGAAAATAACTCTTCCAGCCATAAACATAACTATGTAGAAAAAAATGTGAGTGAAAATATGGAACTGACACATTCTGGTTATATATGATAATTGATTTTAGTGATGTCTATGAAAAAGAAGGTCATTTAAAGACTACAATTTTGGAATAATTGTATACAAAAACATAAAAAAATATAGTTAGAAAGAAAGAAGTAAGAATTCCTGGTGTGATATTGCACAGTAGGGTAATGATACATAACTGTAACGTTCTGAATATTTTATAATGCTGCAAATAAGTTTAATGTTTTCACCAAAAATAAATGTTAATGCTAGACTACATATATTTAACTAGAGTTCATGCACTATATGCATATATCAAAACACAACAAGACACTTCATTAATATTATAGTTGTGTTTTAATTTCAATTAGATATTTAATGTTAAAAAAGTATTTGAGTGATACTAAATAGTAAGATAAAGGTTTTGGGGGAATTTTTTATAGACTGAATTGGTTTTCTCAACAAACATGTCCTTCTAAGCCCTAAATTTCCTTTGGATAATAATCTTACTTGGGGGTTTGCAAAGGCAATAAAATTTGTATAAGATATGGAGTTTAAAAATCGTAGGTGAACATTACTGTCCACATAAGAAAAACATGTAGTTGTGTCCTCTTTTTCTCTCAACTTCTCTTCCTTCCTCTTACTCTTGCTTCACCATGTCTCTTTCTTCTCTTCTCTTCTCTACAGAAAAATGGACAACTGGAATTTAAAAAGAGCCACAACACTAAGTTAATCTGCTGAGTCTTCGGTTTTGTATATCTTCTCACTATCTGTGAAAGATCAGTGCCATTTGCTTCTTTTTTACTAGAATATTATTGTTACAGCAATCTGAGATACCTAGGTCTATAGTCATAATTCTTTGAAAGGAAATATTTGTCACAGAAACCCCATAGCTTCTCTATCCTCACACAGGTTTTGCCATTTTTTTTATACAAATGATTTTGATAATATTAGTTGTAAAAGCTAAAAAATATGCTAGTAGAATTGAGGGACTTTCTTATATGCCTTTATATTCTGAAAATAAATTATTAGAATGTGATAAGTAAGAGAGTATGAAACTATTCAGAAAATTTTACTTATTCTGACAATTACTAGAGTGAGTATTCAAAATTATGTATACTAGGTATGCATAATCCTAGAATAAAAAAGAAGCCATATTAGGATTCTGGAACTATAAACAATTGAGTTGAAACAAAGTATGAATGAGAAACAGGAATATTCTTTTCCAATTTGCTATACATGTAATAATGTATGTCAAGACTAAGCAAGATGTTCAAATTATGAACCCTGTGATTTTATGGAGATTATCTATGAGCGCTTACTGTTCTAAAGATAAATGTCCTATGTAAATCTCCCCTAAGGAGAATAATAGTGTGATGCATTATCCTTATGCATGATATTCAACTAACATCATAAAAACAGCTAAATTTCCTTTTCAAAAACATTTAGTTATTCATAAATTCCTATAATTCCTTGAAATACTTGCTCAAGAGATATTTGAATACTTTAGAATTTAAATGTCCTAAGAAAATTACTGATATTTTGAGAAATGAGATACTGCAGAGTTAAATATAATCCATGAAATAGAATTTTACATTTAAAAATAAAATTGAGAGTTCTCTTCTTAATTTAATATTTTGTATAAAATTATTATTTATTTTCTTTTTGAAATAAAACTTAACAGTAGCAGAATGTGGTGGTGTAGACCTGCATCCCCAGCTACGAGATAAGCCAGACATTCAAGGTTAGACATGACCTTATCTTATAAAAATCTTCTCTGAGCAGCCTTATTTATAATAGCCAGAACCTGGAAACAACCCAGATGTCCCTCAACAGAGGAGTG
>NW_022196914.1:14136154-14138516 GCF_008632895.1 Mastomys coucha
TTTGGAGGGGAAACTGGGAATGGAGAAATTTACATGTAAATAAAGAAAATATCTAATAAAAAAAGATAAAAAAATCTTCTCTGATAAAAAAGTGAAGACAAATTCATGGTAGTGTGCAAAAAATCACACTATTTTTAATAGATAAGAAAATCCCTTGCTTAAGTCCTTCAGGAGAGATGAGAAAGTTATAACAGTTGAAGCAGGGAGATTAATAAACTGTACAGGACAAATGTCAGTGAAAATGCTATATTTCATGTCTATATTCTAGAATTATTTGAAGGCAGGAAAAATACCAGTAAAAACTGGATCATGGGGAGATGATGTTATGAAAAGCACTGACAGAGTTGAATAAGAATATAACAATATGTTGCATGTGCATAGAAAAACCAGGGTAACAGAGTACTTTTTATGTTTACCAAATATGTAAATTAATTATTTGTTTAATTAATTAATAAAATGAAAAGATAGATGGAAATGAAGGATAGGGGATATTTTTAGGCTAATTTTTGCAGTGGACATCAGCCTCAAAAGAAGTATCAATTTTAACTACATATGGATGAAAGTATCTTCATTTCATTGAAGGAAATCAATAGAGAGACTTACAGTTACATGTTAAAGAATAATAGTAAAAAGCCATTGATACAAAGCTTCTGATTTCTTCTTCTTCTTCTTCTTCTTCTTCTTCTTCTTCTTCTTCTTCTTCTTCTTCTTCTTCTTCTTCTTCTTCTTCTTCCTCTTCCTCTTCTTCCTTGTTTTTTTTTTTCATTCTTCTCTTGAATATAATCAGCAAAATCCAAAGATCCTCTTGGAAAAATGAGAGTGAAGGCATCAGATTTTTTTGATTAGTTTGTATTAGGTATATTATACAATAACAGATCTGCCACAGAGAAAACACATGAAGACGCATTTATAATGGTCCTTGATCGAGGCCCGCTATCATGATTCAAGTCTGTAGACTTGTCACTTCAGGAAATAAGACACTTCAGCCTAGTGAGATAGACTTGAGGATGGGCCTGCATCGTCTCAGGCTCACAATGGTAATGTTAGATTCAAAATAACCCACAGAGACAACCAACACTAGTTGTAGATTTCAAATGTGTAGTTTCAGTTACAAATATCTAGTCTAGTATGAAAAGTGTACAAGAGTATTTTTGCTTAAAGAATACAATAGTATTTATCCTGATATGTTAAATAGCCAGAGTTGTCTTTAAAAAGAAAATCTTAGCCTTACTTAAGATGGGGCTTGCTATTATGTCCCAGAGAAGGCCATTGCTAAGACCAAAATAAATATCTTCTTCATCAGTGAATAATCACTGATCTATGTTGTAAAGGATCAAAAGTGCTCAGGGGTAGACATCAAGAATAAAAATAAGAACAATTCAGAAACAGAGAAGATAAATTTCATACAGGGGTTAAAATAAAGAAAATAATACCATTCTTAGAGATGAATATGCAAAAATAAAATTAAACATATAAAATAGAAAAAATGAACGGAAGAGTAGCTAAAGAAATCTCTGAATTTAAAGAAGAGTCATTTAAAACTGTGTAAAGTAGATGAAAATAATATAATAGAAACGTATGAGGAACATTTAGAGTACTTACATAACATAAGCAGTCAATATATAAACAATTCATATTTAAGTGGAAAGGCTACTTAAGACACGATAGCAAAGATACTATTTTTTCATTTTTTGAAACAGGGTTTCTCTGTGTAGCCCTGGCTGTCCTGGAACTCACTCTGTAGACCAGGTTGGCCTCGAACTCAGAAACCTGCCTGCCTCTGCCTCCCAGGTGCTGGGATAAAAGGCATGTGCCACCATTGCCTGGCTAACAAAGATACTTTTAAACATGAGAAGAACAAAAATACAGAGGACATATAAATTAAAAGGTCTATAAATCTTAAGATTTCTAAATGTCATCATTTTATGAAGATATTATACTCATAATGACAAAAGGAAAATGATTAAAACAACCTTTATTAACAAAAAACTCACTAGCTAAATAAATACATCAAATTCAGAATATGCTAATATACTGATGATATAAAAATAAGTTGTAAGTTTATTATAAAGTTTATTATAAAGACATAAATATAAAAGTAGTAACAGCTTCTTCTTCTCCGGGAGAACACCAAATGGCGGATGACGCCGGTGCAGCGGGAGGGCCCGGAGGACCCGGGGGCTCAGGATTAGGAGGCCTCCGCGGCCTCCGCGGCTTCTGCGGAGGATTCGGCAGCGGTCTTAGGGGCCGCGGTCGTGGTCGAGGCTGTGGCCGTAGGCGAGGCCGCGGGGCTAGCGGAGGTAAAGCTGAAGACAAGGAGTGGATCCCCGTTACCAAGCTGGGCCGCCTGGTTAAGGACATG
>NW_022196914.1:14139319-14165493 GCF_008632895.1 Mastomys coucha
CAGCTGTGGCTACCACATAAGGGTTTTTATATGACAAAAATAAATGAAGTCTGTTAATGTTAAAAAAACAATATAAAAGTAGTAACAATAATAATTATACTGGTTAGGAGACATGCAATAATATTTGTTAATTTTGATGTCAAAATTCTTATAATGTGTAGTAGTTTTATGAAGATCACATTTATTGGCTTATATAATAGATTAATAGGTTTCATCAATCACAAACCAAAATTTAAAAACATACACCAATAATTTTTTAAAGTGCTTAAAATATAAGATTACCAGAAAAATCTTATAACCACAACATGTTAATACAAGGATATGGAATTTGCACATGGTCTTGTGAAATACACTTGTATATAGTAGCTTACAGTTATATTCACATATACATATACAAATACTATATTTTGCCTACAAGATATTTGTTTAAGCTTTATGGACATACACAAACAATTTGAGCAGATACCAAAGAGTTATTCTAGACAAATGTAAAAACCATAGAAATTACACACACATACAAAATCAACTTTAAATTAGAATTGTATAAGCAGACAATATAAAGGAACCTCTATAGCACAAAAATATAATGAATGTAAATACATTTGCTTTGAACATTGCATCATTTACATATATGAAGCAGATAGAAACATCTGAATGTGAGTAGAGATTCCAAGCAGGAGAAAATGGAATAGAACTTTATCCCCAGAAGAAATGCTTTCCAGACACTTGGAATATATGAATATCAATGTGTTAGCATCTACTAACACTCAAGGTACATGCTTGATGATTGATAATAACTTTTCTTCATAAAATCAACAGGAACATCAAATGCCTAGAACGTCTATAAGATCCATCTTGTAAGATGGAAATCCTGGGGCTGGGAACTTCTTTCACTATGTGTCTCAGTGGTAGAACATTTGTTTACTAGATACAGTGGCATAAGTTCAATCTTTAGCACCACAGAAAGAAAGAGAGATTAAAAAAAAAGAAAAAGTAGGAAAGACAGATAAGGAAATACAGAGCCAGAAAGAAAGAATAATCTTGTTTTGCAACATAAAAAAGAACAACTTAAGTCATTGTTTAAAGATGTACTATATCCACAATAAAAGGCTTAGGAATCACTGTACCTATAATAATATATATGTCAGAGAAGTTCATTACTTGGCTTGTCCCTTTTTTTTCTTTTTCTTTAATTAGATTATTTTCTTTATTTACATTTCAAATGTGATCCCCTTTCCTGGTTTCCTTTCTGAACAAAACCCCTATTCCTTCCCTTCTCCCCCCTCCTCCTGCTCACCAACCCAACCTCTCCAGCTTCCTGGCCCTTCCCCTACACTGGGGCATAGAACTTTCACAGGACCAATGGAGCCTCTCCTCTCATTGATGATCAACTAGGCCATCCTCTGTGACATATGCAGCTGGAGGCCTGAGTCCCACCATGTGTATTCTTTGATTGGTGGATTAGTCCCTGGGAACTCAGTAGAGGCAGAAAGATCACTAGTTGGCTTGTCTCCTAATTCTCACTCAGTAAAGAGAAACTCTCACATCCTTCCTCTACTCAGCTGCAAATATTCTTAATTTCTCTGCCTTTTTTTTTCCTGAGAACTCTCCTCACAGATTGTGATAAGCTGTCCATTAGACAAATTCCATTGTCAAATTATTTTGTTGTAATCCAAGAAACTGTAAAGAAAATAAAATAATACCCTATATCATAATACACACAAAGAGATTATGAAACAGATACAATATTAAAAAAAGGAAAAGGATTGCAAGTCCTGCTTGAAATAGTCAGAATACAGGTCATCAGGAAAGAATAGAAGTCAAAGAAAAATGTTATTTAAGTTAAGCACTAGACTAAATAAAGGTGCCTATATTTTCCAAACATTCAGTCAACAGCTGCAGTGGTTCATGGACTTACAACACTGAGCCACTAAACATATAGAAACACTTTTAAATTGGAAATACAATATTGATCATATCTCTAAAAAAATCACCAGTTAGAGTAAGTTTGTAACATAATGTACATCCAGCAATTTAACATTCACCTCAATAAACATTTAAATGAGACATTGAATATTTTTGAAACAAATGAAAACATAAAGATTTCTTTTTTAAAAATTTATTATTATTCATAAGTACACTGTAGCTGATTTCAGATGCACCAGAAGAGGGCGTCAGATCTCATTACAGGTGGTTGTGAGTCACCATGTGGTTGCTGGGTTTTGAACTCAGGACCTTCAGAAGAGCAGTCAGTACTCTTACCCACTGAGCCATCTCACCAGCCCCAAGATTTCTTAATAAAACAAAAGATTGAGCAAAAACAATTTCTTGACTAAATTTATAGAAATTTGTGGGTATACCACCACCATAAGGAACAAGGAAGTAAAAGAAATTCAAAATTATAATAGAGATAAGAAGAATAAATAATAAAGCCAACTCAGAATGAACAATATATAAAATTCAAAAATCAAATTTAAGTGAAAAATATCCAGAGAAAATGAAAGTATGTTCAAAGGTGCAAAATGATCCATTACAATATATCTATCTAATAACAGGATCATTGAGAATATTGAGGATATGAAGAAAGATACAAGCCAAACTATATTGCCAACCAATTCAAACCACAACAATTAAATTACTAAAAAACAGAAAATTATTATAAATCAGAAATTACAGGTGACAAGACACTTTCAAAGACTTTAACCAGAGCCTGAATTTCTCTTATACAAAAACAAACAAAGACATAACAAATATAATCTGTGGACCAATTTTCCTGATAAATATGAATGCAAAAACTCTCAACAAACAATTGATATTCGTATTCAACAGTTCTCTTAAACATAGTTCGTCACCACAAGTCAATATTTTCCTCTGCATGAAAAGCCAGATACCAAATCCAGATAGTATAACTAGAGCAACTCAGTAAGAAATACAAGTAAAAGGCAGTATAACTATAAACAGAGATGTTGAATTAGCTCCTTTCAAAAAAGGAGGAATGACCTCATACATGCAAATTTGCACAAAATCAATTAAAAAAAATTCAATAAAATTGCAAAATATACATCCAATATTACAAAAGGCAATTGCATTAATTTATAGTAAGAGCAAACTATCAAAAAACCAATCTCAATTACAATAACAGCAAATGAAATTAAACAGCATAGATGAATGATTTCAATAATGAAAAAATGAAACTGATAAAAGAAATGAAAAAAAACATAAATTAATTAAAAGTTACTCTTATAAAGCATTAGGAAAGCAAAATGTTGTTAGAAGGAACAAATTTAGAGACTCCAACCAGATATTATCCAGAGTGAGAGAACTTGGAATACTCATCCTTAAATGGGATCTGTCCATCAAATCCCTCTGTTCAGAGCTCGGTGAATGCCAGGGAAGCAGAGACAGAAAGATATAAGAGCCAGAGGACATGAAGGACACAAGGGGAACAAGGCTCTCTAAATTCACTTGAACAAACCTCTTGTGAACTCACAGAGATTGAAACAGCATGGACAGGGTCTGCACTTGCCTTCCTCATGTTCTCTGCATTTGTATTATGGCTTCCAGTTTAGAGGTTTTTAGGATTTATGATCATGTGAATGCATAGATTTCTGACTTTTGTGCCCATTACTGGGCTCTTTTCCTTCTGATGGTCTGTCTTGTTCAACTTTTCTTTTCTTTGATAGTAACTTTTATTAGTTGCATGGAACTCAGTACACAGTCTGTCATTCAAGATGACTGTTCACTAATATAGCATATAGTGCAATTTAAGCCACACAATATTACACTCCAAAAGAAAAAAATTTACATGCTAAATTAATATATTTTAAAATTTCAGATAAAAAATCTTTACCTTAGGTACAAAATTACAGTTACTTGTTTTTGTTTTGTTTTTTATGAATTTTAAGACATCATGTTTAGTGATAAATATTCCTAAGTAATATTCTGATTTATAATATTTCAACAATGTTTTCCTTACACTTATTTAGCCTCTGTTTTTTTTGTTTGTTTGTTTGTTCATTGTTTTGGTTTTGGTTTTGTTTTTTGAGACAGGGTTTCCCTATGTAGCCCTGGCTGTCCTGGAACTCACTCTGTAGACCAGGCTGGCTTCAAACTCAGAAATCCATGTGCCTCTGCCTCCCAAGTGCTGGGATTAAAGGTGTGCGCCTCCACTGCTCATAGCCTCTCTTTTTTGACATTCATATAAAAAAGCACTGAGGACAAATGCTACTCGGAGCAATGATCTCTAAATGTCTGTTAAGCTCTATAGTAAGTTACACAATTAAAAACAAGACAAAAATCAGGTCAAGTAATGGCTTACTTGATTTTAGTATACTTTAGACAGTAAGGTTAAAAAAAAAAACAACTCATTATGAACCAGAAAATAGACATTTAAAAATAAATATTTTGTTTTTTGCTTACGATTTTACTTTTTTTGTTTAATACAGGCAACATGGTTCTTAGTATCTCTTTAAACTTTTGCCTATAAAAATAAAAATTTTAACAATCCTAAGTTATTTGTTTTTCCAGCAAAGCTACTATTACCATTTAAAATGGCAGTGAGTAACTTGAGTAAGAATTCAAAAAATCAGTGGCACAAATTACAAACATATAAGATGATGTAACAGATAGAGTGTTAGGTAAGCAGCTAAGAGTACAGTACAGTATGAGCTGTGCCTAAGAGGAAGAATTCTTAATCACAGTCGTACTGAAAAGACTTACTGGATTCTGTTTCATCAGTTATGGTACCTATAGCTTGCTTCTCTTGTACTTAAAACAAAGCAGGGAAGAGAGGTTTTGGGGTATTTTTTGTTTTTGTTTTTGTTTTTTTTTTTCATTCAGTCTCTATTTTATTGTCAGTCCTGAGAATCACAGTCTTTTTTAGATAGTAGGTAAAGCTCTACACTGAGTTACATCCTATCTGGTTTTTTTTTCTTTTTTTAAAATAGATATTTTCTTTATTTTCATTTTAAATGTTCTCCCCTTTCCTGGTTTCCCCTATGAAATACACGATATTCCCTCCCACCTGCCCTGCTCACCAACCAACCATTGCCCATTTCCTGGCTCTGGGATTCCCCTGCACTGGGGTATAGAACCTTCCCAGGACCAAGGGCCTCTCCTCCCATTGATGGTTGACTAAGCTATCCTCTGCTACATATGCAGCTGGAGCCATGGGTCCCACTATGTGTACTCTTCGGTTGATGGTTTAGTCCCTGGGAGCTCTGGGGATGCTGATTAGTTCATATTATTGTTCCTCCTAAGGGGCTGTAAACGCCTTCAGATCCTTGAGTCCTTTCTCTACCAACTTCATTGGGGACCCTGTGCTCAGTCCAAAGGATGGCTGTGAGCATCAACTTCTGTATTTGTCAGGCACTGGCACTGCATCTCAAGAGACAGCTATATCAGGTTCCAGTCAGCCAGCACTTGTTGGAATCCACAATAGTCTGGGTTTGATGATTGTATATCGGATAGATACCCAGGTGGGGCAGTCTCTGGATTGTCATTCCTTCAGTCTCTGCTCCACACTTTGTCTCTGTAACTACTTCCATGGGTATTTTTTCCCCATTCTAACAAGGATCAAAGTGTGAGGTGGAATCTCAGGGTTGTTTTGATTTGCATTTCCCTGATAACTAAGGATACCGAATACTTCTTTAGGTGCTTCTCAGCCATTCTGTATTCCTCAGTTGAGAATTCTATATTTAACTCTGCACCCCATTTTTTAATAGGGTTATTTGATTCTCCAGAGTCTAGCTTCCTGAGTTCTTTATATATATTGGATATTAGCTCTCAGTCAGACGGAGAATTGGTAAAGATCTTTTCCCCATCAGTTGGTGGCCATTTTCTCCTATTGACAGTATCCTTTGCTTTACAGAATCTTTGCACTTTTATGAGGCCCCATTTTTCAATTCTTGATCTTAGAGCATAAGCTATTGGTGTTCTGTTCAGGAAATTTTCTCTGTGCCCATGTTTTCAAAGCTCTTCCCAACTTACTTTTCCATTAGTTTCAGTGTATCTGATTTTATGTGGAGGTCCTTGATCCACTTGGACTTGAACTTTGTACAAGGAGATAAGAATGGATCAATTTGCATTCTTCTACATGTTAACTAACAGTTGAGCCAGCACCGTTTGTTGAAAATGCTGGGGTTTTTTTTCCACTAGATGGTTTAGCTCCTTTGTCAAAGATCAGGTGACCATAGGTGTGTGGGTTCATTTCTGAGTCTTCAATTCTATTCCATTGATCTACATGCCTGTCACTGTATCAGTACCATGAAGTTTTTATCACAATTTCTCTGTAGTACAGCTTGAGGACAGGGACGGTGAATCTTCCAGAAGTTCTTTTATTGTTGAGAATAGTTTTTGTTCTCCTAGGTGTTTTGTTATTCCAGATGAATTGCAAATTGCTCTTTTTAAAGTTTCATATATTTTTTATTAGATATTTTCTTTATTTACATGTCAAATGATAACTCTTTTTTTGGTTTTCCCTCCCAAAAAAAGAAAAGAAAAAAAGAAAAACAATAGAAAAGAAAAAGAAAGCCTGTTTCCACCCCAACCCACTCACCAACCTACTGTCTCCCACTTCCTGGCCCTGGCATTCCCCTACACTGGTGCATAGAACCTTCACAGGACAAAGGGCCTCTCCTACCATTGATGACTGACTAGGCCATCCTCTGCTATATATATGCTGCTGGAGCCATTAGTCCCACCATGTGTGTACTCTTTGGTTGGTGGTTTAGAATACCCAAAATACAATCTACAAACCACAAGAAACTGAAGAAGAAGGAAGACCAAAGTGTGGATACTTTGATCCTTCTTAAAAGGGGGAATAAAATACCCTTGGCCCTGGGGAAAATTCTGTGCCCCAGTGTAGGTGAATGCCAGGGCCAATAAGTGGGAGAGGGTACGGTGGCAAGCATGGGGAGGGGGAAGCAACAGGGGTTTGTTCTTGTTGTTTTTGTTTTCTTGTTTGTTTTTTGGAGGGGAAACTGGGAAAGGAGAAACCATATGACATGTAAATAAAGAAAATATCTAATAAAAAAAAAGAAAAATTAAATATTAAAAAAAAATACCCATTGAAGGAGTTGCAGAGATAAACTATGGAGCAGATACTGAAGGAATGATAATCTAGAGACTGCTCAACCTGGGAATCCTTCCCATATTCAATCACCAAATCCAGATACTATTATGGATGCCATCAAGTGCTGGCTGACAGGAGCCTGATATAGCTGCCTCCTGAGATGCTCTGACAGTACCTAACTAATACAGAAGTAGAAGCTAACAGCCATCCATTGGACTGAGCACAGGGTCCCTAATGAAAGAAAGGACTCAAAAAGCTGAAGGGTTTGCAGCCCCTTAGGATGAACTACAATATGAACTAACTAGTACCCTCAGAGACCTGAGGGGCTAAAGCATCAAGCAAATTGCCCTTTCTAACTCTGTGAAGAATTGTGTTGGAAATTTTCATGGGGATTACATTGAATCTGTAGATTGCTTTTGGCAAGATGGCCATTTTTACTATATTAATCCTGACAATCCATGAGCATGGGAGATCTTTGCATCTTCTGAGATCTTCTTCAATTTCCTTTTTCAGAGACTTGAAGTTCTTATCATAAACATCTTTCACTTCCTGAGTTAGAGCCACATCAAGGTAGTTTATATTATTTGTGACTTTTGCTAAGGTTGTTATTTTCCTAATTTCTTTCTCAGACTGTTTATCCTTTGTATAGAGGAAGGCCACTGATTTGCTTGAGTTAGTTTCATATCCAGCTACTTTGCTGAAGTTCTTTATCAGGTTTAGGAGCTCTCTGGTAGAATTTTTGGGGTCACTTAAGTATACTATCATATCATCTACAAATAGAGATAATTTGACTTTTTCTTTTCCAATTTGTATCTCTTTGATCTACTTTTGTTGTCTAATTGCTTTGGCTAAGACTTTAAGTACTATGTTGAATAGGTAGGGAGAGAGTGGGCAGCCTTGTCTTGTCCCTGATTTTAATGAGATAGCCTTAAGTTTCTCTCCATTTAGTTTGATGTTGGCTACTGGTTTGCTGTATATTGTTTTTACTATGTTTAGTCACAGGTCTTGAATTCCTGATCTTTTCAAGACTTTTATCAGGAAGGAGTGCTGGATTTTGTCAAATGTTTTCTCAACATCTAATTAGATGATCATATCTTTTTTTTTTTTTTGAGTTTGTTTTTATACTGGATTATATTGATGGATTTCCATATATTGAACCACCCTTGTATCCCTGGGATGAAGCCTAAATGATCATGATGGATGGTCATTTTGATGTGTTCTTGGATTTGGTTTGCGAGAATTTTATTGAGTATTTTTGCCTCAGTATTCATAAGGGAAATTAGCCTGAAGTTCTCTTTCTTTGTTAGGTCTTTGTGTGGTTTAGATGTCAGAGTAATTGTGGCTTCATAGAATGAATTGAGTAGAGTACCTTCTGCTTCTATTTTGTGGAATAGTTTGAGATGTATTGGTATTAGGTCTTCTTTGAAGGTCTGATAGAAATCTGCACTAAATCCATCCAGGGATTTTTTTTTTTTTGATTGGGAGACTATTAATGACTGTTTCTATTTTTTTTAGGGCATATGGGAGTGTTTAGATCATTTATCTATTCTCAGTTTAACTTTGGTGTGTGTCTAGAAAATTGTCCATTTCATCCAGATTTTCCAGTTGTGCTGAGTATAGGCTTTTGTAGTAAGATCTCATGATTTTTTGGATTTCCTCAGTGCCTGTTGTTATCTCTCCCTTTGGATTTCTGATTTTGTTAATTAGGGTACTGTCTATGTGCTCCCTTATTATTCTGGCTTAGGGTTTATCTATTTTGTTGATATTCTCAAACAATCAGCTCCCAGTTTGGTTGATTTTTTTTATAGTTCTTTTTGTTTCCACTTGGTTGATTTCAGCTCTGAGTTTGACTATTTCCTACAGTCTACTCCTCTTGGGTGAATTTGCTTCTTTATGTTCTAGAGCATTCAGATGTGCTGTGAAGATGCTAGTTTATGCTCTCTCTAGTTTCTTTTTGGAGGTAATCAGAGCTATGAGTTTTCCTCTTAGGACTGCTTTCATTGTGTCCCATAAGATTTGGTATGTTGTGGCTTCATTTTCATTAAACTCTAAAACATCTTTAGTTTCTTTCTTTATTTCATCCTTGACCAAGTTAACATTGAATAGAGTTTTGTTGAGCTCCCACATGTATGTGGGCTTTCTATTGTTTATGTTGTCATAGAGGACAAGCCTTAGTCCATGCTAATCTGATATAATACATGGAATTAATTTAATCTTCCTGTATCTGTTGAGGTCTTTTCTGGAGAAGGTATCAGGAGGTGCTGAGAAGAAGGTATATCCTTTTATTTTAGGAAAAAATGCTCTATAGCAATCTGTTAAATCCATTTGTTTCATAACTTCTGTTAGTTGCCCTGTGTCTCTGTTTAGTTTCTGTTTCCATGATCTGTCCACTGATGAGAGTGGGGTGTTGAAGACTCCCACTATTAATATGTGCAGTGCATTGTGTGCTTTGAGCTTTAGTAAAGTTTCTTTTATGAATGTTGGTGTCCTTGCATTAGGAGCATAGATGTTCAGAATTGAGAGTTCATCTTGGTAGATTTTACCTTTGATGAGTATGAAGAGTTCCCCTTATCTTTTTAAATAACTTTAGGTTGAATGTCGATTTTATTTAATATTAAAATGGTACTCAAGCTTGTTTCATGGGATCATTTATTTGGAATTTTTTTCCAGCCTTTTACTCTGAGGTAGTGTCAGTCTTTGTCACTGAGGTGGGTTTTCTGTATGCAGAAAATGTTGGGTCCTGTGTATGTAACTAGTCTGTTAGTCTATGCCTTTTTATTGGGGAATTGAGTCCATTGTTATTAAGAAATATTAAGAAAAGTTAATTGTTGCTCCCTGTTACTTTTGTTTTTAGAGTTGGAATTCTGTTCATGTGGCTATTTTCTTTTAGTTTTGTTGAAAGATTACTTTTTTGTTTTTTCTAGGGTGCAGTTTCCCTCCTTGTGTTGGAGTTTTCCACTTATTATCCTATGAAGGGCTGGATTTGTGGAAACATATTGTGTAAATTTGGTTTTGTCATGGAGTACCTTGGATACCACATCTATGATAATTGAGAGTTTTGCTGGGTATAGTATCCTGGGCTGGCATTTGTGTTCTCTTAGGGTTTGTATGACATCTGCCCAAGATCTTCTGGCTTTCAGAGTCTCTGGTGAGAAGTTTGGTGTAATTCTGATAGGTTTGCCTTTATATGTTACTTGTCCTTTTTCCCTTACTGCTTTTAATATACTTTCTTGATTTGTGCATTTGTTGTTTTGATTATTATGTGACAGGAGGAATTTCTTTATGGCCTAATCTATTTGGAGTTGTGTAGGCTTCTTATAAGTTCATGGGCATCTCTTTCTTTAGATTAGGGAAGTTTTCTTCTCTAATTTTATTGAAGATAATTACTGGTCCATTAATTTGGAAATCTTTACTCTCTTCTATACCTATTATTTTTAGGTTCTGTCTTCTCATTGTGTTCTGGATTTCCTGGATGTTTTGCTTTAGGATCTTTTTGCATTTTCTTTTCCTGTTGTGTCAATGTTTTCTATGGTATCTTCTGTACCTGAATTTCTCTCTTCTATCTCTTGCATTCTGTTGGTGATGCTTGCTTCTATGGCTGCTGACTTCTTTCCTAGGTTTTCTATCTCCAGAGTTGTCTCCCTTTGTGATTTCTTTATTGTTTCTACTTCATTTTTAGATCCTGGATGGTTTTGTTCAATTCCTTCACCTGTTTGATTGTGTTTTCCTGTAATTCTTTAAGGGATTTATGTGTTTCCTCTTTAAGGGCTTCTACCTGTTTGTCTGTGTTTTCCTGTATTTCTTAAGGGAGTTATTTGTTTATTAGTCATTTTCTTTATTTATATGTCATATGATATCTCTTTTCTAAGGTTCCCCTCTGAAAAAAATAAAATAAAATAAAGGAAAAATAAGAAATTAAGAAATAATAATAAGAAGAAAATAAGAAATAATAAGAAAAAATAAAATAAAATAAAAATAAAACAAAATAAAATACTCTTTTCCCCCTGCACACTAACCCACACTTTCCTACTTCCTAGCCCTGGAATTCCCCTACACTGAGGCATAGAACCTTTGCAGGGCCAAGTGCTTCTCCTGCCCTTGATGGCTGACTAAGCCATCCTCTGCTATACATATGCTACTGGATCCCTTAGTCCCACCATGTACACTCTTTGGCTGGTTGTTTAGTCCCTCGGAGTTCTGAGGGTACTAGTTAGTTAATTTTGTTGTTTGGCCTAAGGGGCTACAAGCCCTTCAGCTCCTTAGGTCCTTTCTCTAGCTCCTTCATTGGGGACCCTGTGCTCAGTCCAATGGATGGTTGTGAGCCTCTACTTCTGTATTAGCTAGGCACTGTCAGAGCCTCTCAGGAGACAGCTATATCAGGCTCCTGTCAGCCAGCACTTGCTGGCATCCATGATAGTGTCTGGGTTTGGTGATTTTATATGGGAAGGATTCCTAGGTGGGGCAGTCTCTGGGTTGTCCTTCCTTCAGTCTCTGCAACTCCTTCCATGCGCATTTTGTTCCCCCTTTTAAGAAGTATTGAAGTATCCACATTTTGGTTTTCCTTCTTCTTGAGTTTCTTGTGGTTTGTCGTACACACAGTAGGACTAATGGCTCTAGCAGCATATGTACAGCAGAGGATGACCAAGTTGGTCATCAATGAGAGGAGAGGCCCTTGGCCCTGTGAAGGTTCTATGCCCCAGTGTAGGGGAATGCCAGGGTCAGTAAGCAGGAGAGGGTGAGGTGGTGAGCAGGGGAGGGGGAGGGAACAGGGGTTTGTTTTTGTTTTTGTTTTAATTTTTTTCTTTTTTCTTTTTGGAGGGGAAACTGGGAAAGGAGTTATTGTATGACATGTAAATAAAGAAAATATCTAATTAAAAAAAAGAATATCGAGCCGGGCGGTGGTGGCGCACACCTTTAATCCCAGCACTTGGGAGGCAGAGGCAGGTGGATTTCTGAGTTCGAGGCCAGCCTGGTCTACAGAGTGAGTTCCAGGACAGCCAGGGCTATACAGAGAAACCCTGTCTCGAAAAACCACAAAAAAAAAAAAAAAAAAAAAAAAGAATATCACCATTCAGTATTCAGTACTGGATGGGAGAGCATTAATTCTCCTTGATAAACAATTCATTGTTCTTAAGGGGTAGAGGGATTATTATATTCAGTTTTATACACAGTGAGGATCCCACAGGCTCCTATGCACATTTATAAATTCATGGACAACTGTATATGTAGCAGAGGATGAACTTATCTGGCATCAATGAGAGGAAGGCTCGGTGACTCGGGGTCGGGGAATGCCAGGGCAGTGAGGTGCAAGTGGGTGGATGATTGGAGGAGCACTCTCATAGAAGCAGGGAGTAAGGGTAGGATAAGGGGCTTTAGGAAGAGAAACCTAGAAAGGGGAAAACATTTGAAATTTAAATAAATAATAGAACCAATAACAATTTTTAAAAAATAATTAGACACACCAAAAAATATAAATTCATGGTCACACAGGTGGCACATGTTAAAATCAGAGGGTCAGAGAAGGAAACAAAAAGACAGAAAGTGGAATTAGGATAATTATGGGATGGGCTCAGAAGATGAAGAAGATGGAAGCATGTAATGAATATATTGTATAAATTTATGAAAATTTTAAAGAATAATCATATTTATTTAAATCTTTAAAAATTTCATGAGTTGATAGATTAATTTGATTGACAAAATCATATCAGTGTGTGTGGATCCCCAGGGGGGACGACAGTCTCTGGAAAAAGTGGGACAGATACTGAAAGAAAGCTTTCAGTCACTGCATTTTTGTCACTGCATTTCTTTTAGACAGGAGCAATTGTGCATTAAAATTTTTGAGATGTGTGGGCACTATTGCTGATGTCAAGAATCACTTGCTGGCAGGAGCCAGCTATGGCTGTCCCCTGAGAGATTCTACTACCACCTGGCCAATACAGATAGAGATTCTCACAGCCAACCATTGGACTGAGCCCAGGGACCCCAGTGGAAGAGCTAAGGGAAGGACTGAAGGAGCTGAAGAGGACTGCAACCCCATAGGAAGAACAATATCGAATAACAGGACCACCCAGACCTCCCAGGGAGTAAACCACAACCCAAAGAGGACCCATGGTTTCAGCTTCATATGTAGCATAGGATTAAGGTAATCCTATGGGACAGCAGGCTGTTGGTCCTCTGAAGGCCCGATGCCCCAGAGTAGGATGATGAGTCAAGAGTGGGTGCATGGGGGAGCACCCTCATAGAGGCAGGGTGAAGAGAGGATGGAATGGGGTGTTTGAGGAGGGGAAACCAGGAAGGGGGACAACATTTGAAATATAAATAAATAAAATAACCTGTGGGGCAGTGCCTGGGCCCAGCTGAGTAATAGATCTAGAATCTCGGAGCACCCAGTGGGCAATCTCTGTTCACAAGGGAAGGTAGGTGTTTGGCTGTAACTCCTGTGACCTTGGCTCAGGTTTCAGTCCCAACACCCCACAATGGCCCCAGCAGAAGAGGTGTGTGATATTGGTCAGGCCCTCTTACATGCAAATAAAGATTCTCAGCCCAAACCAATGAGAGATAACTGCTGTCTACTCAGTTGTCTGAGCCTTTTGTTCTAAGAGCTGTAACACTTGAGAAGAGGTCTGCTCTCCCAAAACGTGGCCTGAAGCTGCACTGTACTCCACACTGGCTAGTTGGCCTGTCTGCCCAGCACCACCCAACTCAGTGCAGGGCATTGTGGAGAAACCGAGCAGCCTGGAAGACATTGTAGAGACAGCTCCGCCCTGCTTGCTCACTTTCCTTTGCTAGGGTTCATGCACCAAGACGGGCCAGAGATCTCTGTGAAAAGACTCCAGCACATAGGCCCACAATAACTAATAAAAATTATTTCAATGTGTCAATGTACATTGCATTCTTTTTAATATAATTTCCTCAAATACTTGATATACCCTAAATGATTATTCATATTGTATATAATATAAATATATTTATATTAAATATATATTTAATATTCTATTCCTGCTGATGTTCTAAGTTTTAATACATTATTACAGATATTCCTACCAATTCAGGCTACAATTACTCATAATTTAATACACATTATACATGGTTTAAGAAATATATACACATACATACTTATTAACATGTTTGCATATTTATATATATATATACATACATATATACTTCTAATATTTTCAAACATATAGATACTATCTTGAACACAGACAAAATTTTCACTAAAACCATGGAAATGAATGTCATTGTTATGTCCATTTTTCAGGTGTGAACACAAAACCAAGAATGATTATTACTTGCCATAGAGATTATAACAAATTACTGGTATGTTTGGCTTTATCTAGAGCCCACATTCTTGTAATTCACAGCTAATACTTTGTAAATTTCTTCTTTCTATTTTAATGTAGAAGCATGAAGTTGATTCTATCAACTGTGATTAAGATGAATCCTATAAATGATTTCATAACCCAGGAAATTTTAGTTGGTCTCCAATACAGATAAGAGGGTTTGACAGAGAATTGAGAGAAAATCCAATAATCCAATAATTTGGAGCAAGATAAGTAATACATTTCTTAACATACATTCACCTAAGGAAGCTCATTTTCATACATGCTTCCCATGTCCTTTCCACATTTAGAACGATAAACCAAAAAACAGCAACAACAACAGCTGTCAAAGTCATTTATTAGTATATTTATTATAACAAACAAGATTTTACAATCAACAGCATTCTCAGTTTATTTCAAGCCAAAAGAGAAATGATCTGTCACATACATTTCAAAGTTCTTTGTGTATAATAGACATGCCATATCTAGATCATGCCATTTCACCCATGCAGAACCTGAAAACAGTGTGCAAGATTAACTTTGCTGAGGTTCTGGAACAGTATGAAGGAATATGGGTCTTAAATCAAGCCATTTCTACCAGAAATCCCTGTAAATTGAATGGAACCTTAGTAGTTAAAGCAGGTGTGTGGAATAAAAATTTATAAATAACAGACCACCCAAGCATCTTAAAAAGACACATGCACATCTCCTTTAGATTACTTTGCTTCAGACCTCTTTGTCTCCAGCTTCTTTTCTTTTCAACCTGAATTATAATGGTGACAGCTGGTCCTTGTTGATCTTCCTTTGGCATATGCTTCTGGACTCACTCCTGGTACATGGTCACACATCCCTGGTTTTCAGGAGGTTTAATTTCTTCTCTCTGGCCTCAGCCCATGTATTTATTCAGATCTGCTACAGGTTCCCAGCAGGGCTTCATTCTCCATCATTTCAAATCAGCTTACATCTATTCAGACAAGCCATTCCAGTCAATTACCCATTTATAGACATGGAATCTCCCCCTGGCTGGCCTCGTGGATTATAGCACATGCAAATCCTCTTCCATTCTCCATCCATATTCAGAGTTCTGCCTTCACAACAGGACTGGATCTTTGCCCTGACAACCATCTGTATGACTGAGACCTTAACATTCTCTCTAGTGCCTGGAGTTTCTGTGGCAGATAGTTAATACATTACAATGTCTCAGATCAACAGACCAGAACATCTGAACTAATTCTCTCATATACAATGCTATAAAGTGAATTTAGTAGGATATCAGCATGGACCCAACAAAATTTTGTAAGAGTACCACACAGTGAGGAAGTTGATATAATGTTCTCACTTTTAACCATCCCATTAACACCTAAGTCAAATGGAAGATTGAAACTAGCCCAGTCCATATTTTGTACAAATTTATTTCCTAAGGAATCTATCTTACACTATAATATAGATTTAAAATCTAAAAATGTTAACACTTAGTATGACTTCCTTTTTAAATTTTTTTCATTCTTATACAATTTTTCTTTCTTCTTATATTTAAGTTCTGATAAAACTTAATTAAAACACTGTAATTAAATTTCTTTTAAAAATGTACACACACACAATCTTTGTGCAAAATGGAGCCACTAGTTATGACATAAAATAAATTTTCTGGTCTATAACTTTTGAGTATATTAATTACATTTTTCCTTACCACTTTCTTTTTACTCAATGTTTAAACGTGCCAATGTTATCTAACCTAAATTTAGAGTACTACAGCGATTTGTTTACTTCATTCTGTCTTTACACTATATAGGCAATGCAATATGTCATGGTTTTGACCAACAGCTTTATTAACTGCCTAAGTTCATATTGAACATTGTCATTTTATCCTTTAATTGTTTTTCATCGTTTTCACATTTTCAAACTAAAAGTATCCAACACATTGTAAAGCTTATCATATAGAATCCCCCAAAAGAAACATTTGCTGAAATATTAAGAATGACCTCTTCTTTGTATGGAGGTCCTGAATCACATAAAGCAGATATTGCTGAAATCTGAGCGATGTGTAATTTCATTCTGCTCCATTTTCTATGAAATATAGAACCATTGGTGTCATGAAATCGAAGAAGGATAAAAATGAAGGTCTTTACTGATAGAAGCATGTGCAGTTTATATTAGATTAAGAGGGATGGAAACAGATCTGTAGCTTTTGAAGTACATGAAAAACTACAGTAGTGCTGAAGGTACTGGCAGGTCAGGGGTGTAAATGGAAATAACTACTTTAGGGACAGACTGTTCAAGACTCATACTGAGAACCTGTGTGTCGCATATTTCCAGAAAATCAATTTATTTTCAGTAACTTGGGAGTGCTATGGTTTATGAAATACAGTTATAGTTCAACTGTCAGCACAAAGCAAGATTTCAAAGTGGGTTCACCAGTGGTATTTTGCTCCTTTAGGAGAAAAAAAAAAATACTAAATATTTTAGTTCACTGTGAAGTTCTGTTTCCTACCTAAGTTTAACCTACAAGATATCTAAAAAGATATGTTAATTTTCTATGCAAATTAAGATAAATTGGATCTGTACCTAAGCATTTAACACATGGCATATGTGAGTTACTAGTGAACTTGTCAAACTGAAAAAATATTTGAAAGTCTATAATAAAGACTATTTGTCATTAATCAACAAATTGAATGTAGATTCTCATTGACAAATACATCAACATGGAGATAAATTCAAATTACAAACAGGAAATTTTATTTCTATTGTCTGAAACAAATTACAGATAATTTAAAGCCAGTAAGAATAATCTCCTTTAATATTGTGTCATGCATAGTGGTTATAGGATATATCAGTTGTGATACTAAAAATATACAATTATCAGAGTAACATATGTAGTATTATTTCTATTAGAAATCAAATACCTATTAAAGTATCATTACATTAAAATAGCTAAATGAAGCAATTAATTAAATGTCTTCATTAGAATAAATTTAATTCATCTGTGAATAATTATACAATGTTATGAGTTTTTTAATCTATTTCAAGGAAAATCCTCCTTGAAGTATGGATTTACATTTATATTTTCTACATGTATGGATTATGTGGTGTCAATGAAAAAACTTGTTAAATGTACTTTTATTGACACTTAGAGGTTCATGACCCAAGTTTTCTCTTATTACCACAGCATATGTTAAAGTATATAAATTCTTCATCTTATGAAAAATATTCATTAAATATAGGAATGTTGCTGTAGAAATAAACGGAACATCTGTTGTAATAGTGTCCTAATCTTATTTACCTTGAAATATGTTTTATCTCCACAGATTTAGGGTGTTTTGTTTTAGTTTTTTTTCCCTACTTTAAGCAGTATCCAACTATGTTAACTCAAATATTTCACCTTTTAAAAAAGTCCTTTTACATCCTGATTACTACCCCACTTCTGGTCAATCCTCCCAAAATCCCTCCTCCTCCCCACTTCCCCCTCTACTTCTTTTTGGAGCAGGTGCAAGCCACCTGTGTATCACCTACATCCTAGCACATCAAATCTCTGCATGGCTAGGTGCATATATATTTCTGTGCATGCGATGTTTGTGTGTGTGTGTGTGAGACAGACAGACAGAGAGAGAGAGAGAGAGAGAGAGAGAGAGAGAGAGAGAGAGAGAGAGAGAACTTGAACTGCTATGGCACATATGATTCAGAGAATCACTTGCAAAAGTTCTCTCTTTCCACTATGTGAGTTCCAGCAATCCAACTCTAGCTCTCGGTCTTAGTAGAAAGGAACTTTATTTCCTGAGTAAAGTTTCCCTGCCTAAGCAATTTGTTTTGAACAGAGAACCAGTAAAATCTGATAGTGATCAACTTCTTGTCCTTCTAAGAAAGTGTTGATTGTGCTTAATTTTGTGTGAGCCTCAATTTGTTCACTTAAAACAAAAATACTACTATGTTTGTTTCTGAGTATTTGAGTATTCTGAATGTTCTTCAAGGTAGGGTGGATTCTAATGTGTATGGAAGTATTTTTATTGATTAGTATACATTGAACATTGTTTTAAGTCTAATACATTTAAAGACAGTCAAAGAAAATAGAACAGAGCAAATACTGCTTGTGAAAAGTTTTAGCTGATCACACTAACTTTAAGGCATACTGATTTTATAACAGTAATGCACTAGGCAGGCAAATAACAAACAAAAACCTGATTGATAGGCTAGCTAAAATCTCTTTATTTTCTACTCTTACAGGGAATACATTCAGCTACTTTCAAAGAAAGGAACCCAAATTATTATCAATTGTTTCATTGTGATTGGAGAACAATGTGTTCCATTTTCTTTCTGTTTTCATGTGGTTTATAGTCTTGATTTACAATCTAATGTCATTTAAAATCACAAAGATACATATTATCTGATTCTTGAAAAACTAGTATAAGGTGAAGAAGGAAGACAGTGACTAAAATGACATTCTGCTGAGAAGGGGAAATTGAAGCAAGCTGCAATCAGTGTTCCATGGCACAAACCAAATTCTGACTGTTTGAAATGAACCAGTACCGACTCCTGAAGGTGGAACTTGTTCATCATGCTCTTCTAGTTCATTTGTCAAGGAAAATTTCATGGCCCATCTCCTTTCACATTGCGTGAGTCTGCCTTCTTTGAAACCATTCACGTTCATTGCCTACATTTAAAATATTTCTGAGGGAGAGTGTCATTTCTGGTTCGATACCATGTTGACCAGAATGTGGTTATTGAAGTCTTCCAGTTTTTCTCCCTTCTTGTTTACTCATGCTTATCATGTGACTTGCATCTTCCTGGTGACAGGGTAATTATTTGACACTCAGGATCATTACTGCATTCTGGGTAGGCAGAAGTGAAAGAATGATTACATTTCTCTCCCTAATACTTTATTTTATTTTCTGAGAAAATTTTAACACATCTGTCTTATTCAGGATTCTGTCATGTGGATATGAATATGGAGATGAGAATATATACATAAGGTAAACATGCATAGTTCTACACATTCAAAAGAAAATTAAGTCTTTGTCAGAGAGACCATAATGAGAATTAGTTACTTGAAACTGCCCGCATTTTCACGAACGGGGGGTGGGGGTGGGGGGGTGGGGGGTTCTCTTCAGCCAGGAGGGAATAAAGGACCTGAAATAAAGGGTTTGAAACACAAAGAGAAAACACAAGTTGCATCCCAATCAAGGCTCCACTTTACTGAGAATAAACCAGGGTTTTTAAACAGGAGAAACTGAAAACAAGTCTCTAGATTACACTACAAAGAAAGTTCAGGTGACAAAGTCCCCAGGTTCAGAAGATCTTCAGATGGCTGGCTGGTGTACTCAGGCAGTGGGCGTGCTCAGGTGGCTTCTTCAAAGACAAACAAACAGTCAACAGAGAGCATCTGTCTTAGCTTCCAGATGTTAGCCCCCAAACAGAGGCTGCCTGGACTCTGGTGGATGACTGAAGTCAAGAGGGAAGGTAAAAGCTACTCATCCAAATACTGACTGCAGTTCACTTTCTTCTTCCTAATATGTATAATAAATATAAATGAAAAAGAGAATAAAACAAAATAAATTTAAAATCTATTTACCCTTTTATCATTTTTGAAATAATTTTTTATTAGATGTTTTCTTTATTTACAATGTCTCCTTTCCCAGGTTCCCTACCAAAAATAAATAAATAAATAAATAAAATTTAAAAACAAAAACTAAAACAAACCCCTGTTCCCTCCCTCCTCCCCCTGCTCACCAACCTACCCCCTCCTGCTTACTAGTCCTGGCATTCCCCTACACTGGAGCATAGAACCTTCACAGGGCGAAGGACCTCTCCTCCCATTGATGACCAACTTAACCATCCTCTGCTATACTTATGCTGCTGGAGCCATGAGTGCCACCATGTGTACTCTTTGGTTGGTGTTTTAGTCCCTGGGAGCTCTGAGGGTACTAGTTAGTTCATATTGTTGTTCATCCTAAGGGGCTGCAAACCCTTCAGCTCCCTGGGTCCTTTCTCTAGCTCCTTCATTGGAGACCCTGTGCTCAGTCCAATGGATGGATGGCTGTGAGCCTCTACTTCTGTATTAGTCGGATACTGTCAGAGCCTCTCAGGAGACAACTAGATCAGGCTCCTTTCAGCCAGCACTTGCTGGCATCCACAATAGTGTATAGATTTGATGACTGAATATGGGAAGGATTCCCAGGTGCAGCAGTCTCTGAATTGTCCTTCCTTTAGTTTCTACTCCATAGTTAGTCTCTACAACACCTTCCATGCATATTTTGTTCCCCCTTTTAAGAAGGAATGAAGTTTCCACACTTTGGTCTTCCTTCTTCTTGAGTTTCTTATGGTTTGTGGTTTGTACTTTGTGTATTCTGATCTTCTGGGCTAATATCCACTTATCAGAGAATGAATACCATGTGTGTTCTTTTGTAATTGGGTTACCTCACTCAGGATGATATTCTCCAGGTCCATCCATTTTCCAAAGAATTTCATAAATTCATTGTTTTTAATAACTGAGTAGTACTCCATTGTACAGATGTACCACATTTTCTGTATCTATTTCTCTGTTGAGGGACATTTGGGTTGTTTCTAGTTTCTGGCTATTATAAATGAGGCTGCTATGAACATAGTGGAGCATGTATCCTTATTCCATGTTGGAGCATCTTCTAGGTATATGCCCAGGAATGGTATAGCTGGGTCCTTTGGTAGTACTGTGTCCAATTTCTTGAGGAACCGCCAAACTGATATCCAGAGTGGTTGTACTAGCTTGCAGTCCCACCAGCAATGAAGGAGTGTTCCTCTTTCTCCCCAACCTGGCCAGCATCTGCTGTCACCTGAGTTTTTTATACTAGCCATTCTGACTGGTGTGAGGTGGAATCTCAGGGTTGTTTTGATTTGCATTTTCCTGATGACTAAGGATGTTGAACATTTCTTTAGGTGTTTCTCAGTCATTCAGTATTTGTCAGTTGAGAATTCTTTCTTTAGCTCTGTAGCCCATTTTTTAATAGGGTTATTTGTTTCTCTGGAGTCTCACTTCTTGAGTTCTTTATATATAGGATATTAGCACTCTATCAGACATAGGATTGGTAAAGATCTGTTCCCAGTTTGTTGGTTGCTGTTTTGTCCTATTGACAGTGTCTTTTGCCTTACAGAAGCTTTGCAAGTTTATGAGGTCCCATCCACAAAAGTTTCGACCCAAAATTTGTCCTGTCTAAAAAAAAATGCAGGGACAAAGATGGAGCAGAGACTGAAGGAATGGCCAACCAAGAACTGGTCCAACTTGAAACTCATCCCATGGGCAAACACCAATCCCTGATGTTATTAATGGCATGCTTGCAGACAGGAGCCTAGTATAAATGTTCTATGAGAGGCTTCACCCAGCAGCTGACTGAAACAGATGCAGATACCCACAGCCTAACACTGGACAGAGATCAGAGACTCTTATGGAAGAGTTTGGCGAAAGATTATAGGCCCTGAAGGGGATAGAAACCCCATAGGAAGAACAACAGAGTAAATTAACCAGGACCCCTGGGAGCTTTCAGAGACTGAGCCACCAACCAAAGAGCATGCTTGAAGAAGGTCCCCAACAGATATGTAGAAGACATGCAGTTCAGTCTCCATGTGGTCTCCCCAACAACTGCAGTGGAGGATCTCTCTAAAGCTGTAGCCTGATTGTGGTATCTGTTCCCCAACACAGCTGCCTTGACTGGCCTCAGTGAGAGAATGTGCCTACACTGGCAGAGACTTGATGCGCCAGGGTGGGGGAATACCAGGGGACTCACCTCAGAGGAGAAGGGAGTGGGGATGGAGGAGGGTCTCTGTGAGGGAGAAACCTGGAGGGTGTAGAGTTTGATGTAAATAAATATATTAATTTTAAAAAGAAAAAAAAGGCAACTCGTTCAAATATCTCATTCAGAAGACTATTATGAAAGGAAAAAATATTTGGGAATACCTAGTAAATTAAATTCATAGATATATACTTTCTAATACTTGAAGAGGAAATATTTAAAAAATAAAGCTTATCACAGGCAATATTAAAATAGATGTTAGTGTAAAAGGTAGAACTATCACAAGATAGTTTGAAGTCAAAGATCTACAAATAGTGACTACTGAGAGATGGAGAATTAGCCTCTCTCAGAGATGAGTTCCATAATTAAGTATCTAATATTAAATGTTCATTCCTGAAACCATATGCACAAACAACAACAATAAATTCAGAAGATTGCATTTATATATCTGTCCATATGCAAATAAATGATAAAATGTAGCCTGCGCAGTCCTCTCACCAGCAAGAAGACACGCGGACACTACGTTCCTTCTGCAGCAACGTTTTATTGTCCTCATCCATAGGGAAAAAAGGTCGAGCCCAAAATCCGCACTGCTTATATACACCACAGTGTGGCGTGTCTGCCCATGATTGGCTGTTTGCTCATTACCCTATGTAACGCCCCGGGATGGGCCATGACATGGCGTCTTTTTCACTCTACGCACATGCGCAAACAGTTGTTTACTAGGAGTTAACAGCAGAAGTAGGCACCATCTTGCCATGGCGAATGCCTCTCCAGCTTCACGGCTCCCTACAGATAAATATTGTCAAATTCATACAATGTGCAGTTTGACAAATTATTTGATGTGTTATACCACCCAGCAATTGATATATAAGTAACTGGGAGAACATTTGATCATAATGATTTCTGGGAATGGTTTCCTGTGTTGCTGACATGATTGTTGTTTTTATTTAACTCAATAGTGTTACCAACAAAAGTAAATTTTTGATTTTGAGAATTTTCAATTCTGATTTCAATTTCAATTTCAGATTTATTTTCACTTCTTTTGTAACATTTATAATTTTCTTTCCTTCTTAATTCTTTCATTCTTGTTATTCATGTTTAGGTTTTTGAATATTATGTGGCATGAGGAATTTCTTTTGTAGTCCAGAATATTTGCTGTTCTTTAAGCACTTTGCACCTTAAGAGGCATGCCTCTCTTTATGTTAAGAAAATTTTATTCTATGATTTTTTTAAGTGTAATTTCTGGATTTCTGAGGTGAGATTTTTTTCCTTCTATTCTTATTATGCTTATATTTGGTTTTTGCATACTGTTTCAGATATCCTGGATGTTTTGTTTTAAAATTGCTTAGATTTAACATTTTCTTTGACTAATGAATTTATTTCTTCTATCGAGGCTTCAGTGTCTGTGATTCTTTCTTCCATTTCCTCTATTCTATTGTTGATGCTTGCATCTGTATTGGCTGTTCACTTACCTATATTTTACAGAATTTTTTTCAGTTTGTGTTTTCTTTATTACTTCTGTTTTCATTTTCACATTTTCAATAGTTTCCTTTGCTGGTTTGTTTACTTTTCCTTGACTTTTTTAGGCATTCACTAAGGGACTTATTGATTTCTTCTATTTTTTTTCTTTGTCTTTTTCTGGATTTGTTTAAGGGAATTTTTTGTCTTTTCCTCTGTAAGGACATCTATCATCTACATGCATGGTTTTAAGGTCATATTTGGTTTTTTTTTTGTTGTTTTGTTTTGTTTTTTTTTTTGCTTTAGCTACATTGAAATATTTATGACTTGCTAGCATAGCATAGCTCAGCTTTGCTGCTGCCATTTTGCCCTTGATGTAGTTGATTGTGTTCTTTCCGTGACATTTGTGTCTCTGGTACTGCTCTGACTTTCTCTTTGTTGGAACTGTATTTTCTTCCTTGCTTTCTGTAGTGGCTATTCCTGATTGTCAACTTGACTATATCTGAAATGAAGTTCTAATTCTGAATCCAGAATTAGAAGGCTCACCTGGCCCTAATCTGGATGCTGAGAGATACAAGTTTCTGACCTGAATCTTGGCATGGAGATCTTGAGGTATAGTGGCTATGAATCCCAGACGATTAAGATAGAAAGATCTATGAGTTCAAGATCATCTGGGATTAAAGGTGTGGTGGCATAGTGGCTATGAATCCTAGAAGATTAAGACTGGAAGATCTACGAGTTCAAGCAGGGTCACCTGGGGTTAAAGGTGTGGTAACATTCACAGCTGCTGCCGACCATTGTTGGGAGTTGATTGTTGGGAGTTGGACTACAGACTGTAAGTCATCAATAAATTCCTTTACTACATAGAGACTACCATAACTTCTGTGACTCTAGAGAACCCTGACTAATACAAAATTGGTACCAGGAGTGGCTCTAGAGGAGCAGAAGCATAACGATGGATCTTTTAAAAATCTGGAGATGGTTTGAGAATCCAACAGCTTCTTCAGCTACTGAAACCTCTCCAAAATCTCTCCCTCTTGGGAGCTCAAAGAATACTGAAGACCCATGGTCACAACTATTTTTCAAGCTCAAAAAACTAATGCCCTTGATTATCTTGATGAATTAGGGGATTCAGTGTACAAAGCTTTCTACAAGATGGGGAAGAAATTGGAAAATGATTTTGTTGGTTGGTTGCTCTTAGCATCTCAAGAAAAAATGATGAAGGAAAATAAGGAGTTTTGAGAAAAAATGATGAGGGAAAATAAGGAGTTGTGTGATAAAATTGAAAGGCTTCAGACAAAGGTAAACGATCTAAAAGTTGCTAAGTGTGTCCTTGAAGAGAATCTTCTCTCTGGCAGCCATAGAGCTCAAGCTGCAGAGAACCAAACTGAAACTCTCATTATAAGGTTGGCTGAATTACAGCGAAAATTCAAGTCTCAGCCTCAGAGGGTGTCAGTGGTTAAAGTAAGGGCATTAGTTGGCAAAGAATGGGTTCCTATAACTTGGGATGGGGATGTGTGGGAAGATCCCATTGAAGCTGAGAATTTTGAATCTTCAGATTCTCAAGGATTTGCCCCACCCGAGGAAGTAGTATCCTCAGCCCCACCCCTTGAAATAATGCCTTTCTCACAAGAGGAAGTTAATCCCCCAGAGTCTGATAAACCAGAAGTGACTTTCACTAAAGGAAATGCCAGACAAGATAATATTGATGTTTCTCAAGGCCTACCAATAGTTTCTTCTAGACCTATAACCAGACTCAAGGCAAAACTGGCCCCTAAAGGAGAGGTAGAAAGTGTAGTCCTTGAGGAAATTCGATACACTACTAAGGAGCTTAATGAGTTTGCTAATTCATTCAAGCAGAAGTCTGGGGAATATATATGGGAATGGATGTTAAGGGTGTGGGATAGTGGTGGAAAGAACATAAAACTAGAGCAGACTGAATTTACTGACATGAGCCCTCTGAGTGGAGATTCTAGGTTTAATATGGAAGCTCGCAGAGTTGAAAAAGGTGTCAGAAGTTTGTTTGAATGGTTGGCTGAAGCATTTATCAAAAGATGGCCTACCGAAAAGGAGTTAGAGATACCTGATGTCCCTTGATTTAGTGTTGATGAAGGGATTTTAAGGCTTAGGGAAATTGCAATGCTAGAGTGGATACGTTGTGTAAAACATAATCCCCCACAATGGGAAGGTCTAGAAGATATGCCCTTCACTAGTCCTATAAGACGCAAACTGGTGAGAGTGGCACCAGCACATTTGAAGGGTTTTGTTCTTGCCCTTTTCCTTGTGCCAGACCTTAGGGTTGGAGATGCTGCTGCTCAATCAGATGAATTAAATTCAATGTGTTTAATTGGGCCCTGAGGTAACAAGGGTCAGGTGGCATCATTGAATCGCCAGAGACAAGGTGATCTTAGTTATTATAATGGACAGTGTAGACAAAACAATGTTTATAATGATATAACCCGTAATGGTCAGCACAAGAGAGGTGAAATTTATAATAGCATGACTCGTTTGGACCTTTGGTCCTGGCTAATCAATCATGGTGTTTCCAGGCACAAAATAGATAGG
>NW_022196914.1:14166659-14166907 GCF_008632895.1 Mastomys coucha
TAGGGGCTTATGGAGGACAGGTGATTAATGGAGTTTTGACTGATGTCTGACTCACAGTAGGTCCAGTAAGTCCCTGAACACATCCTGTGGTCATTTCTCCAGTTCCAGAATGTATAATTCGGATAGATATACTCAGAAATTGGCAGAATTCTCACATTGGTTCCCTGACCTGTGGAGTGGGGGCTATTATGGTTGGAAAGGCTAAATGGAAGCCTTTAGAGTTGCCTCTGCCAAAGAAAATAGTGAAT
>NW_022196914.1:14166957-14169985 GCF_008632895.1 Mastomys coucha
ATCAAAAACAGTATCATATTCCTGGAGGAATTGCAGAAATTACTGCCACTATCAAGGACTTGAAAGATACAGGGGTGGTGGTTCCCACCACTTCTCTCTTTAACTCTCCTATCTGGCCAGTGCAGAAGACAGATGGATCATGGAGAATGACAGTTGATTATTGAAAACTAAATCAGGTAGTAACTCCAATTGCAGCTGCTATACCAGATGTAGTTTCTTTACTTGAACTAATTAACACATCTTCTGGCACCTGGTACACAGCCATTGATCTGGCAAATTCCTTCTTCTCAGTACCTGTCCATAAGGACCACCAGAAGCAATTTGCTTTCAGTTGGCAAGGCCAGCAGTATACCTTTACAGTTTTGCCTCAAGGATATATTAACTCTCCTGCCCTGTGCCAACTCATTGGTAACACATATGCGTACCAGAGGATGGGAAATAAATCCAACCAAAGTTCAAAGGCCATCTACCTCAGTGAAATTGTTAGGAGTCCAGTGGTGTGGGGCATGCAGAGATATTCCTTCTAAGGTGAAAGATAAGTTGTTGCACCTGGCCCCTCCCACCACGAAAAGAGAAGCACAATGTTTAGTGGGTCTATTTGGATTCTGGAGACAGCACATTCCTCACGTGGGTGTGCTATTCAGGCCCATTTACCAAGTGACTCGGAAAGCTGCTAGCTTTGTGTGGGGCCTGGAACAGGAGAAGGCTCTTCAAAAAGTCCAGGCTGCTGTGCAGGCTGCTCTACCACTTGGACCATATGATCCAGGAGACCCGATGTTACTTGAGGTGTCTGTGGCAGATAGAGATGCTGTTTGGAGCCTCTGGAAGGCCTCTGTAGGTGAATCACAGAAGAGACCATTAGGATTTTGGAGCAAAGCTCTACCATCATCTGCAGACAACTATTCTCCCTTTGAAAAACAGCTCTTGGCCTGCTATTGGGCCTTAGTGGAAACTGAATGTTTGACAATAGAACACCAAGTTACTATGCGACCTGAACTACCCATCATGAGCTGGGTGCTATCAGACCCTTCAAATCATAAAGTAGGACATGCACAGCAGCAGTCAATTATCAAATGGAAGTGGCATATACGTGATCAAGCCAGAGCAGGTCCTAAGGGCACAAGCAAGTTACATGAAGAAGTTGCTCAAATGCCTATGGTTTCCACTCCTGTGACAATGCCATCTGCAGCCAAACATGCACCTATAGCCTCATGGGGTGTTCCCTATGATTGTCTGACTGAAGAAGAGAAGATTAGGACCTGGTTTACTGATGGCTCTGCATGTTATGCAGGCACCACCCAGAAGTGGACAGCTGCAGCATTACAACCCCTTGCCAGGATAACCCTGAAAGATACAGGTGAAGGAAAATCTTCACAGTGGGCAGAACTTCGGGCAGTATACATGGTATTACAGTTTGTTTGGAAGAAGAAATGGCCAGATGTACGATTGTTCACTGGCTCATGGGCTGTAGCCAATGGATTAGCTGGATGGTCAGGGACCTGGAAAGATCACGATTGGAAAATTGGTGAGAAAGACATCTGGGAAGAAGTATGTGGAGAGATCTCTCCAAATGGGCAGAGGATGTGAAGATATTTGTGTCCCATGAAATGCTCACCAAAAGGTGACTTCATCTGAGGAGGAGTTTAATAATCAAGTAGATAAGATGACCCGTTTGGTGGATAGTCAGCCTCTTTCCCCAGCCATTCCTGCCATTGCTCAATGGGCACATGAACAAAGTGGTCATGGTGGCCGAGATGGAGGTTATGCTTGGGCTCAACAACATGGACTTACACTCACCATGGCTGACCTGGCTACAGCTGCCGCTGAATGCCAGATCTGCCAACAACAGAAACCAACACTGAGCCACAGATATGGCACCATTCCTTGAGGTGACCAGCCAGCAACCTGGTGGCAGGTTGACTACATTGGACCACTTCCTCCATGGAAAGGACGTTTTGTTCTTACTGGAGTAGACACTTATTCCGGTTATGGATTTGCCTTTCCTGCATGAAATGTTTCTGCCAAAACCATCATTCGTGGACTCACTGAATGCCTTATCTATCATCATGGTATTCCACACAGTATTGCTTCTGACCAAGGAACTCACTTCACAGACAGAGAAGTGCGACAGTGGGCCCATGATCATGGAATCCACTGGTCTTACCATGTTTCCCATCATCCTGAACCTGCTGGTCTGATAGAAAGATGGAATGGCCTTTTGAAGACACAGATACAGCGCCAATTAGGTGGCAACAGCATGGAGGGCTGGGGCAGAGTTCTTCAGAAAGCAGTATATGCTTTGAATCAGCGTCCAATATATGGAACAGTTTCCCCCATAGCCAGGATCTATGGGTCCAGGAATCAAGGGGTGGAAAAGGGAATAGTTCCACTCATTATCACTCCTAGTAACCTTCTAGGAAAATTTTTGCTTCTTGTCCCCACAACTCTAGATTCTGCTGGCCTAGAAGTTTTGGTTCCAGAGGGGTGAGTTCTCCTACCAGGAGCCACAACAAACATTCCATTGAACTGGAAGATCAGACTTCCCCCCATTCATTTTGGGCTTCTAATGCCCTTAAGCCAACAGGCTAAGAAGGGAATAACAGTGTTAGGAGGAGTGATAGATCCAGATTATCATGGAGAAATTGGATTGCCTCTTCACAATGGAGGTAAGCAGGAATATGTCTGGAGTGCAGGAGATCCCTTAGGGTGTCTCTTAGTACTTCCATGTCCTGTGATGAAAGTTAATGGGAAATTACAACCTAATCCAAGCAGGATGACAAAGGATGCAGACCCATCAGGAATGAAGGTATGGGTCAATCCTCCAGGAAAAGAGCCAAGACCTGCTGAGGTGCTTGCTGATGAGGGAAGGAAATACAGAATGGGTAGTAGAGGAAGGTAGTTATAAATAACAGTAATCAGTTGCAGAAACGAGGATTATAAAGTAATATGAATGCTCTGTCTTGCTGGAGAGGTTGTGGAGAAAGAGGAACATTACTTCATTGCTGGTGGGATTGCAAACTGATACAAC
>NW_022196914.1:14171326-14179024 GCF_008632895.1 Mastomys coucha
AGACACTAAAAGAATGTTCCCAGGGGACATTGCCCCATTGTAAATTTAATAGTTATATCATGTTAGGCTTATTCATGAGTTTGTTATTGTTTCATGTGGACATGAGATATTATTTTTGTCAAGTTGACAAGGCGTGGATTGTAGTGGCTATTCTTGGTTGTCAACTTGACTATATCTGAAATGAAGTACAATCCAGAATTAGAAGGCTCACCTGGCCCTAATCTGGATGCTGAGAGATACAAGTTTCTGACCTGAATCTTGGCATGGAGATCTTGAGGTATAGTGGCTATGAATCCCAGACGATTAAGATAGAAAGATCTATGAGTTCAAGATCATCTGGGATTAAAGGTGTGGTGGCATAGTGGCTATGAATCCTAGAAGATTAAGACTGGAAGATCTACGAGTTCAAGCAGGGTCACCTGGGGTTAAAGGTGTGGTAACACCTTTAACCTGGGCCACACCTTTTGCTGGAGACCTATATAAGGAAGAAGGAAAGCTTGCTCTGCTTCATCTGCTTGCCTTGTGGGACTGAGCAACTGCTGGATCCTTGGACTTCCATTCACAGCTGCTGCCGACCATTGTTGGGAGTTGATTGTTGGGAGTTGGACTACAGACTGTAAGTCATCAATAAATTCCTTTACTACATAGAGACTACCATAACTTCTGTGACTCTAGAGAACCCTGACTAATACAGTTTCTATTTTCTCTTTGGTCTAGATTTTTGAAGGCCAGAGTGACCTCTGATCCACCAAGGAGTGTCTTTCCAAGATGGGCCTGGACTTCTGGTGGCCCTCATGGCCTTTGGTGATTCAGGGGGGCGTGTCTGTCTTTTGACTGGTGTGGAAAGCACCTGAGCAGTGGAAGTCCTTAGGAGTTAGGGCATGGGCCCAGCTGCAAAGCACAGCATAAGGTGAGGGTGGTGGATGGTAGAATGGGTCTTTGGAAACCAAGTCTTGGGAATGAGGCAGTTCTCCAGGTAGACTTAGGTGTCCTACATCTCGGCAGAGGAAGTCTCCAAATATGTCCTCATAGCTTTTATTCTACAATGTCTTTCAGTTGTTTGCTGAAGTTATGGAGTCATGATAAGTTGTACCGTTGTTTGTTTGCTTGTTTGTTTTTTTTTTAGGTTATTGCAAAAGGTACTGTTTACCACAGCTTTGTTTTGTTTGTTTTGGGGGTTTGATTTGTATATAGAAGACTACTGGTTTCTACCTTTTAATTTTGCATCTTCCTACTATTCTGAATGTGATTACTACCTGTAGAAGTTCACTAGTGGGAGCTTTCAGGACTTTTATGTATATATCATATTACCTGTATATAAAGATACTTTGAACTTTTCTTTTGATATTTGTATTCTCCTGATTTCACTCAAAATTTCACAGTAGCTAATACTTCAGTGTTTAATTCATATTATCAGTGGATGTCTTTGTTTTTAGGATTTTTATGTATACTTTTCTACTCAAATGTCATTCTAGACTGAAGAAGAAACTTGATTGGATTTAATTAGATGAAGAGAACACTTTAACTCTGATTGTTATAGACTCAGAACATTAACCATAATGCTATATACAAATTTATTTCCAGAAAGAACACATTTTACATTCAACCAAGTGAAATAAACAATAATGATTAGAAAGGTTTTCAATTGCACATAGTCTAAACATACAAGGCTACTTAAAATAAGACATTTGTGCTTTGTAGTTTTATAATGAGGTCTGAAGTGGGAATGTCTGGTTTCATTCAAGACTCAGATGTATCATGTGATGTTTTTCTGGAAAGTGTCTAGTGAGAGGATGTTTTGATGAAGCAGACATACAAGAGGATGTTTTGCTGAGAACAGATACATGGTGTTTTCCTGGAAACGACGTGGTGGAAGAGCATGTGATGTTTTGCTGTTGTGGATGCTTGAGAGGACATGTGATGCTTGGAAACAGTATAATAACAACTCCACAGATATTGGACAATGCTCTGGCATCAATTCTCCTTGCTAGTTGTCTTTGTCAGGGTTTCTATTCCTTCCCAAATATCATGACCATGAAGCAAGATGGAGAGGAAAGTGTTTATTCAGCTTACACTTCCACATTGCCATTCATTACCAAAGGAAGTCAGGACAAGAACCTACCCAGCAGGAACCTGGAGGCAAGAGCTGATGCAGAGGCCATAGAGGGATGTTACTGGCTTTCTCAGCTTGCTTTCTGATAGAACCAAGGCCTATCAACCCAGAGATGACACCATACACAATGGGTGCTCCTACCCTTGATCGCTAACTGAGAAAATGCCTTACCCTTGGCTCTCATTAAGACATTTCTTCAGGGTAAGTTCCTTTCTCTGTGATAACTCCAGCTCATGTCAAGTTGGCACACAACTAGCCAGTACACTAGTCTTTGTAGGGCTTCATTTATTCTGGTCTTCACTTGTTGTGACGTTTTAGAGGTGGTGGTCCAGCTCCTTCTTGCCTCTTCAGCAGACTTGTGCTGATTGGCAGGACCTCAATTCTTTTTCTGGATTGAGCAGCTGCTGCTGCTGCTGATTCATATTTGCTCTTTTTCTAGTGGACTGGACTGCAACAACAAAGAATTGAATTGCCCCAAAGAACTACTACTCAGCAGATCCATTTCCTCCTTGTCTTATTAGCTATCTTCCTCTCCTACCTTTGATCAGTTGGCTATAAGAGAGGTTGAAGCATTTAAGAACCCTTATTAAAGTAGGTTTTTAAAAAAGACAAGCCTAAGGAGGTTCATGGTCCATGCTGCCACTAGAGACCATGTTGAGGTTTATCTTCCATGCTGCAGGCAGAAGACATGTGGATGTCTATGATCGTGCTGCTATGAGCAGGAAGCTTCTATGGCAGAGGTATCAATAACTCCAGACTCATACTTGAGAATGAGAAACACTTAAGTGTATATCTTCACAGTTCATGGTTTTTGTCATGGGGCATACAAAGGACATAGTTATCTTTGAGTATTAGTCACTGGGAGTTTGAGCATGCTCAAATGAGCATATTAGTAACATGAATAGTACTTGTGTATCTTTTTTTGGTAGGGAAGGCACAAAAATGGGATGGTAGACCTAGGAGAGAGGGGAAATGAGTATGACTTGGATGCACTGCATGACATTCTCAGTCAATAAATCAGTATCATGGGAAAAATGCTATTAATGTAAAACAAATAGGAATGAAAAATATGGAGGTATACCAAAAATGAAAATTTGGCTAACAGCCTTTATAATAGATTGGGTATTTCTGGGAAAGACATTATGAGTGTGATGATAGCTCTGAGGGAATCAATTAACTAGTACAGTGTTACAAGAAGAATTTAGAAATGCCTAAAATTAATCATAAAATGATATCTTCTGTAGACTAGCAATGTCTGAAGGTAAAATCATTTTTAGAAATAATTGCAGTTATTATTCAAAATGAACAAAAACAAAAAGTCTACAGATTTGAAATGCTCATGGAGGCAATTTAAAACAATGAAAAAATATCTCACCTGAACATGTGGCACACTGTAATAACCTCAAAGTCAAATTTTTTAAATTAAAAAGAAAAGCAAAATACCAGGCAATTATAGCACTACACTTTAAAAAAGTCAAACTACAATGGAGAAAACAATCTGTTAGAAAGGTTATCTAAAATATCACTTAAGAAAATATGGCTTAGGAGACTAATCTCACTTCATAAGGCTTTTCACAAAAACATGAGAACCATAGTTCAGACACCCAAGTCTCAGGTAATGCTGGGGGATATAACAACAAGACTCTAATCCCAGCAACAGATAAGTACAGTTATGGGATGTCCTGATCAAGCTTTCTGGCTAGACTAGTCCAATGGTGAACTCCCACTTTAAATGAAAGACATTGCTTCAATATATAAGGACTAAAGTAATGGAAAATGACATCAATGTATGCAGAAATCTCTACATATTCTCCACACATAAAAACACATGTAATCAAGTATCATTACATGATATATTCTGAAGTATTTGTCATGATCATAATCCAGCCAAGTGTCTTATTAAAGCTATATTTTACTTAATAAAAAGTATGATTCAAATTTCCATTTTAGATTTGTGCAGTTATGTTCCTGAAAACTGTGACACATTCTTCTTAACAGCAAAGGAAGGCATGATATTCAAGACAAACTCATTAAATTTCAGGAAACAAGAATGTTTGATTTCTGTAAAGATCACTAACATGCAGACTTACAGAATGTTAGAAATGTGAGCAAAATCAAATTTGAATTATTTTTATTGTTTTATCTTTGAGATCATAATATAATTACAAAATTTCTCCCTTCATCCAAACACTTTTAAATTGCTCTCCCTGATCACCCTGAAATGCATGGTCTTTTTTTCCTAATAATTTTATTTTGCAATATATGGATATGAATAAACACACAATCTTACATATAACCAATTCAATCTACAAATTTACTTGTATATCAGTTTTCAAGGATGATCATTTGGCTCTAGACAACCAATTGTGTTCTCTTCCCTGGAGTAGACTAACTTTTCCACTTTAGTTTTCCTCAGTTGCCTATAGTTCTTTGAGATGTTTGAGACCTCCTGGGCTTTTTTGTATTCAGTTTGCCATGCCATTGTCGGGCAATCATCATGGTGAGATTTTAAGGATGTGGTTGTTTTGCTGTTGCTAAGAAACACAATCTCACAGAAAATTCCCCCAGTGCTCTGGCTGTTAAAAGGTTTATACAAAATCTTCCATAAAGTTCCCTGAGCCTAAGGTATAGGAGTATCCATACAGATGTGTCCATTGGGCCTGGGTTCTATACCTCTGCATTATGATTGACTGTGATTTTCTGGTCTCTATTATTATGAGTCACTTAATGTTATAACAATCACCCAAGGTTCTCTAATGGATTTCAAATCCAGTCATCAAGACGGTATCCTTATCTGGTACTGAAAATGTATTCAGTGTTAGTGAAATCATGGTTACTGGGTGAAAAAAAATCTACATTTAATTTACTAAACCAGAATAAGCCCTAGCTACAATGCATAAGCATGCATGCTTATACTCACAGAAAATTGTAGTTTCACCCTCATTTTATTACATTTTAAGTTTTATAATAATTAGCCCTATAAAGCACAAACAAGAATAACCAGAATTTGAGGATACATTGAGAACATTCTAAAAGAACCATAAATGTAATTATTTTAACAAGAAAAATGTACAAAAAATAGAAAAAAGAGAAATGAGGTTATAAAATGTGAAGTAAAATATATACAAGAAATATTTCTGTAATTATATGTAGCTTGTTACTAATTGTCCTTAATTAACTAAGGTTAAATTCTGATGACTGTGAACCCCTTGCTAGAACAAATAGATAGCAGTTTTTAAATCAAAGTTTTATTTTTAAAAGTTACAAGAGAGGCCTTGTTAAACAGAATTTTAAAATTAAGCAGTGGGAAAGTGGGAAAAAAACCTTCAAAGATGACACAAACTTCTACATGTTTTATTTTAGTATTTACTCCAGTCACTTGAATCATCACCTTTAATTAGTTTTATCTTATATCCTAGAAACTGCTGTGAAATTTGTTATTCTGTTCCGTTTTTAAAAGATATGTTGCTATTTCATGACTATTAATCTTCAGATTAAGAAAAACACACAGAACAAAAATATTTGCTCAGCAAAATATCTCAGCAACTCTCAGAATAATTTGGAGAAGCAATATTGTGTTTTCTAAAACTAAGATGAAAATGTGCTTGTAAGAGGTGCTTCCAAAGCTTCCACAAATGGAAGAGATTTCTTCCCATTTTTATCTTTGGGATCCTTCTACTTGACTATAATTTTAAGCATATCTTTTAAAATATCTTTTCTTAACAAGCTGATGTGCACTAAAATTCATGTAATTAACTTTTATGTAATATTTTGAGTCCAGTTGAAGTTGTTTGTCTCTATGTTTTTGTTATTTTATAAAATGCAAAAGTTGTCTGGAAGGTATTCTTTAGATGAAGATATCTAAAATCCTACCTTTTGTAAAAGGTGAACACTTAGATTATATCATTAGCAATCAAAGTCAGAGAAGAAGATTATAGAAACATGGGAGCTCACAGTGCATGTGAAGTCTGCACAGCTGTATAAGGTACGTTAGGAAAGCTGTGAGCTGGACCAGTGGCCTATAGGAAACAGCAGATTCTCTATAGAAGTGCCTCCTTGGACTATCAAATGCAGACAAGGGGGCAAGCTCCATAATTAGATGCAGTAGGTGGAAACAAAAATGCCTGAAAAGTGTGAATTTATTTAAAATGACAGACAGCTCCAGAAGTTACTCTTTTTACAAAAGTGCATATTTTAAAAATCATTTCTAGACAAACCAATTACCATATGCTGTGAGGTTTGGAACTCATCTGAAAATGTAAAACTGTTAAAAACTGTCAATTACTCTTTCAAATTGGTAAAATTTTTAAATGTTTCCTTTGGGGGGTCTATCAATTAACTTTTACATTATTTTAAAATTCATCAACTGAAATAACATACACATGCAAATGAGGTAGATAACTACAAACAACATACATGTATCAAGTGTTCAAGAGTTTAGGGTTGAGAGTAGTTTTGGTATTTAAAGAGAATAACTCATTTAGAAACAAGGACACCAAAACATTATATATATATATATATATATATATATATATATATATATATATATATATATATATGTATATATTAATCCTTTATTATAGTCCAGTCTTTATCAACTTCCTGGTCTGCACTCTGACTGTTCCCTGTTCCAAACCTCCTTCCCCACCCCTCATCCCTCACCAGACCTCCCTATTCCCTGAGGCATCAAGTCTCTTGAGAGTTAGGTGCATCTTCTTTTACTGAGGACAGACCCAGCAGTCCTGTGATGTATATAAGTTGGGGATCCTCATATCAGCTGGTATATGCTTCCTGGTTGGTGGCACAGTGTTTGAGAGACCTCGGAGTTCCAGGTAAGTTCAGTTTCTGGTGATCCTTTAAAAGTGGCACCAACAAGCAGCTGAAAGAGTCAGATGAGTTTATATTTTTCACGGTTATAAAATAGAATGTACTGGAGACCTGGAAGGTGAGAGACTCTCAGGACTCCAAGAGAGGGACCCTGGATGAAGTGCTCTACAGTGGGGAGGGAAATCTTGTAGAGTCCATCCCTAGTGGAGGGACAGGATATCAAGTGGAGGGATGGGGTTCCCATCCCACAGTCAAAAGCTCTGACCCAGAATTGTTCCTGTCTGAAGGAACTGCAGGGATGAAAATGGAGAAGAGCATAAAAGAAAGGAGGTCCAGTGACAGGCCCAAATTGGGATCCAGCTCAAGGGGAGGATCCAAGGTCTGACACTATTACTGAGGCTATGGAGAGCTTGCAGATAGGAACCTAGCGTGGCTGGCTTCTGAGAGACCCAACAAGCACCTGGAAGGTCAGTTTTATTTTTAATTAAAGCAACTAAGATGCTTAATATGAGATAATACAGCCTTTGTTCATCTTGTCTTTTATCTTCCTATAAATATATAAAATGAATCTTTAATTTTGAGATTTAATGAACGGGTTGATCCATGACTCTTCTATAACTGTTATTCAATTTTATGCAAAAAATCAAGTACACAAAAAAGATATTCATGATTATAAAACTCTACTACCATGGACCGGGGTTTCTCGCGGGGGCCCCTTGTTCCGCGGGACTAGGGATTCTGGCCAGGTGGACACGGGA
>NW_022196914.1:14179796-14204938 GCF_008632895.1 Mastomys coucha
GGCAGGAGGCTGACTTTCCTTGAAGTTTTCACCTCAAATACCGCCATCACGCAGGTGTGCGTGGCACTCTACTATAGACATTGTAGAATCTATGTACACATACACATGAGAAGCACTGGGGTCATTTGTCTTGATACCTATTTCCAAACTTATTCATCTTCAGATTTCCAGCTAGATACATCTACTACTCACTTTTTCCTTCTTTTCAACATAATGATAACTAAGTCATAGATCACAGTTATTGTTAAAAAGGAGGTTATTTCCACACAATGACTTTGGACTTTTTTTTTCTGATATAAACTAAAAGAAGCAGTACTGCAATAGAACTATCTGTACCTGCTAGGCTTTTTCTGCAAGAATTCAGAGCAGGTTATTACCAGCCAAGACATGAATATGGGTTCTTAATTAGATAAATAAAACACATGTAGTAAAGATGAACAGGTTACTTCATCTTCAAGTGTAATGCATCATTGTAAATGTCTCCATATTGGGTGGATGATATGTCATGATGGTAAATCTTCGTGTAGCATGGACAACTGCAAGCTTTGGTACATACATTAACTATTGACAAAATAGGTAGTATTGTTAAAAGTTGGTGGCTAAGAAAAGTGAGGCAAAATAAATTACTGATAGCAAGCACAATGTATGAGAAATATTATAGAAATCTTCATCACCAACAGCATTGGTTTAAAAATCTCATTCAAACTTTTGAAATATAATCAAGCTTGGTGAATCACATCTGTTATCTACTTGGAATTCTAGAGCAGGAGGATAAAATGTCTAAGTTTAGCCTGTGCAACAGTGAAAACCCAGAGTCAAATTAAACAACCAACATTCTGTGGAAAGCCATGGATTGATATATCAATATTTTTTCAGAAACTGGCTTCCCTGTTATTATAAAATTAAAGGAGGACACAAAAAACACTGTGTTTTTAAGCTGAAATATCAGATTAGAAATATGAGGGGAAAACATGTTCATTAATAGAACTTTGATCATCCTTTCTATCAAAGTATTTATTATGGAAAGTCATTATTCCATTGCTTTTCTGATCACATAATCATATTTTAAATATTCCATAGCTGCCATATTTATTTTAAAAATATCTTTAAGTATACATTTTCAGCATAGCAGACTCTAATCATGAATCTGTGCTTATCAAGACTTTAACAATTAAGCTGGGCAGTGGTGGTGCATGCCTATAATCTCAGCACTTGGGAGGCAGAGGCAGGCAGATTTCTGAGTTCGAGGCCAGCCAGGTTTACAGAGTGAGTTTCAGGACAGCCAGGGCTACACAAAGAAACCCTGTCTCGAAAAAAACAAACAAAAAACAAACAAACAAAAAAAGAATTTAACAATTGCTTTTGCTTGGTTCAAAGTCCAAGTATTTTCTTTGTGTGTTTTATTTTCTTCTACGATATTATTAATTTTTAAGATTCAGTCAATAACCCCGGAAAGCTTCAAATTTATGACATTTTTTCCCTCAGTCACTAATAAAGCTGTGGTAAAAGACAAGCACTGATGCTCCAGATACATAGCCGGAGCGCATTATCTTTCCACTGCGTGGTATATAAATGCTCTTAAATCAAGTGCTATCAGAGAGGATTTGGTGATCCACTCAATATAATCCAGATGCGAAAAACAAGAAGAATCATCAAACAAGCATAAAATCATCATTTAATCTAAAAACAAGTCCTACTTTATAGAAGTCCATCATCTTTGTACAGATTTTTACATTCCTCTGATTGTAGGCATTCTTTCACTAAAAAGGAACTGTGCAGAATAGAAAAACAACTGGAATTCATGTGGTTTGCTACAATAGAGTATCCATCATCAATTAACTGATATGTCCTATTTCACTGAATTGAAAAATGTTTACATTTTAGAAAATAGTAATCATAATTTTAACTGGCACATTCTTTAAATGAAAAGAAATTTTATTTATATTATATCATAGCTTGTTTCCTAAGTGTAATTTAGGAACCTTTTAATACATATCAATAGTATCAATATGAGAAAGCTATACTAAGTACTAATTGTTATAATCAAATAAAGTTTGAAGATAGTAAAGAGTCAATGTAAGGCATTCTTTTGTGTGCTCAGGACATCTAAGCTCTGAAAAATGAAATGTATACACACATGTTTTTAAAAAATAAAACAATAACAAAAACAAAAAAGCAAAAAAAAAAAAAAAACCAGGGGTGTGGCTAAATAGTCAGAAGTCTTGATATAAGTTCTTTCTTTTACATTAGACCATTTTTACACATGATTACATTGTTGTTCCAATTTGGTATTCCAAATTGGAAGGTATAAAATCCTTGTTCCATATTTTAGAAATTTTACATGGCCATATTACATATGACTTCAATGTTAAAACATTATAGAAGAGAATATAACAAAAATTTTGCTGCCTAAAATTATCAAACTTAAGTCTACCTTCTAAATGTATATTTTTAGAAAGTAGTGTTTGGCTGCCCAAGTTCCACTTTTCATTTTATCTTTTTGACAAGTGCGTTTTCTCTATACATTGGTTCATTGTACTTGATGAACACTGATGAGACCCATATAACAAAACCATGAAATAATTGATGACTGAGCCTAGTAAATCAAGATTGCTTTTCCATTCTTTGCCAATGACACCCCCTGGAAAAGAAGAGGGGTTGGGAGACAAACATTTCCTGCTCATACTTGCATTGGGTAGAAGTAAACTTCTGGGTGTGGAAGCCAGTGTTCTATGTTAACTGTTCCTTAATTGTGTTCCACATTATTTCCTGAGACCAGGTCTCTAGATGATCTAATTTTACAGATTTTTGTAGACTGGCTGGCTGTTTGACCTCCAGCAACCCTTCTGTCTCACCCTCATTGCCAGTACTTTATACACTGCTATCAACAGCTTTTGAATGTGTGCTGGGAATTTTAACTGAAGTTCTCATGTGGTACAGTGTGGGGAATTGGTCTGCTCAGGTAACTTAGGCATAGTAGAGTATTTGGCTTTTAGCCCTGGAGCCCCTGTGGGCAATTTCTGCTTGCATGGGGAAGAAGGACCTTGGCCATAACTCCTGAGTCTTTGGTTCCTATTTCAGTCACAACCCCTCACAGCTGCCCCTGCAGGAGATGTGTGCTCTATCAGGCAGACAATGCCCCAAAGCTCCCAGCATTCTAGCTGGACCCTACACCCAGTCATCTGACCACAAGCAGATATGCCACACTCCATACAATATAAGGGGCGGTTTGCCCCCTCCTCACTCTCGTTCTTTGTCTCCTCTCTGCTCTCCCCCTCTTGCTCTCTCTCCTCTCTTGCCTGCTCTTTGTTCTCTTCTTTTGCCTTCTTGCTTTCTTCCTCTCCTTTCTCTCTCTCCCCTTCCTCTCCTTTCCTTCTCTCTACTTAACCAGCCTATTTTCTCCTTCCTATAATAAAACATCTCATTTATACATTGCCTCCTTTTTAACTAATGTGTGTCCCACCAGCAGGCCTCAACACCAGGCCCTAGTGGTTAGCTTCATAAGACTCTGAACACATTCAAATTAGTGATGCTGTCATTAGACATCCCCACCTGCAGACAGTGAAAGTTCTTGCTTTATCCATCCTGGTCAGCAATAGGAGTTCACATTGTTCTGAATTTTGTTCTCTATAAGATGTGGGTATTGGTGTTTTATCAGTGTTTTATCTTGTCTTGTTTTATTGACCCTTGAATTAATTTATCTTTTGTTCTTTGCGCCATGTTTTTCTTTCTTGGTCAAGTCTCTGTTTAGTTATTTAACTAAATTTTTAAACAGAGGTAATTTCTTATACTTACCTTATGAAATCATTTGCATAGTTTGCTTAACTTTATTTATCACGTTCCTTTAGTAAATATTTTCACCTGATTCTTGGTTGCTCATCTTATTCTCTTAATACTGTATTTTGAAGAGTAAAATGATCTTCTGCTAGGTAAGATATGTTTTCCATCTCAGTCATTCTACTTTCTGGGGTGACTCCTTATCTGTTTCTTATAAGTCACTACACTAAAGGCCAGAAGCATTTTTTAATATTTGTCTCCTAAGATTTTGCAGTTGCATTTAACATTTATTAGATGGTTGATTTAAAATTGATTTATACTGGGTTTTAGGTTTATTTTTTAAGCTTTATTTTTTATTTTATTTTATTTTGTTTTATTTGCATGTGGATCTATAGTCATTCCAACATCATTACCTGAAAGGAGACTTTATTCCCTTGTTATTTATCCTTTCTGGATAATATAACTTCATTATATCAATAAATTTATTTCTAGTATATCTTTGCTAGTACCTCCTATATCATAGCTCTCTATATACATTTATTTCTTTCAAATCATTAATATAGCACCAAGACATGTGTTAAAACATGTTATTATTTTATATATATATATGAATTTTCAAAATTTAACCTCTTAAAATTATATAAAAATGTGCTGCTCTTTAATATTTCTGTTGTGAAACAATATGAAGTATTTATAAATAAAAACCATTAATATCAACTTTGCTGGCAAAATAACATATAGCTTATTATTGTATATTAATCATATGCAGAATTTAGCACTGGGACAAGATGTTAAAGGAAATTAAAAGGATGAAGAATTTCATAAATAGCCCTCCATATGTTCAAGCAATCCTAAGTGTTAATAGTCAAACAATACCTTTACATTACAAGATAATTGGAACACATGGGGAAAGATTATGAAAAGTAAGTTAGAAAAGTAAACATTTAGAGTAGCTATACTTATTTTATTTTTATCAAAATTTTAACTTGGTAGAATACTAATAAAAATAAACAAATAATCCAAAGCCTACCTGAGGATTACCTTTCATAGTACTAGAAATATGCTATTTAATCTGCTAGATAGAAATGTGATTAATAATCCTAACCTTCTATGATGCCTCTGAACCACAGTGACCACCATAGCAAGGTATCCCTACAAGTGCAGAAATAGTACTTATACTTGCAGTAACCAACAACTATCTAATCAGCCTAAAGACCTACTGAAAAAGAGGAAGAAAAGATAGGTACTATAGCCCTAGATAGCTATCTACCTGTGGCTAGTTAGGTAGTGGTTCTTAGAAGAGGATCTATTACTACCATTTCCCCCCAAACAGTACAATTCCTAACTATGTTTTAAATACTTGTTATACCAAAATATTAGTAAAGATTTCATCCTTTTTTGTTTTCTTTTACAGAAGACAGAGACAAAAAAAGCAGCTGGTCAAATTTCAGAGAACAACGGAACAAGTGTTGTACAGCCCCAACTCATACATCTACAATGCAAATCTTACACCTAAGGTTCAGGGAACACTACAGATAATGGGGTCTCAAATTTTGTAAGATCCTATAGATTAGGAAATCTGCACTACAATTTTGTATTCTATATACAACATAGTAGCTACAAATGTGAAAGATGAATGATATTGCTCTCTAAATAAGGCATGGAAAATGATTCATGCATCTACATGCCATCATGAATGAGAGGGATTCTAAAGCATACACCTGTCTTACGAGGACAGTAACAGGCAATTACTCACTCCCCAAAGGAGATTTAGTCTTTCCTAGGCGTGAGCCCCCTAAATGGTTACCCAGTAACAAATAGGCAGTCTTAAAAACTCAAGCTGGGGCCATGAGTCCCATGTGTGCTCTTTGGTTGATGGTTTAGTCCCTGGGAGCTCTGAGGGTACTAGTTAGTTCATATTGTTATTCGTCCTAAGGGGCTGCAAACCCTTCAGCTCCTTGGGTCCTTTCTCTAGCTCCTTCATTGGGGATCCTATGTTCAGACCAATGGATGGTTGTGAGTCTCTACTTCTGTATTAGTTGGGCACTGTCAGAGCCTCTCAGGAAGCAGCTATATCAGGTTCCTGTCAGTCAGCGCTTGCTGACATCCACAATAGTGTCTGGGTTTGATAATTGAGAGGAGAGGCCCTTGGTCCTGTGAAGGTTCTATGCCCTAGTGAAGAGGAATGCCAGGGCCAGGAAGTAGGAGAGGGTGGGTTGGTGAAGAGGGGGAGGGGGGAGGAAACAGGGTTTTTGGTTTTTTTTTTGTTTTCAATATTTTTTCAGAGGGGTAAGCAGGAGAGGAGATATCATTGAAATGTAAATAAAAATATCTAATAAAAGATATTAAAATGAAACAAACAAAAAACCAAAAAACCTCAAGTAACACTAAACAGACTCAGCAGATTACATTTATGTATACATTCAAAAATTATAATAATAAAAGAACTATAGGTCATGAATTTGATATAGATTGAGGAGAGAATACATTAGTGAAGCTAGAGTGAACAAAGAGAAAATTAGGTAAATTTAATTCATATGTCTAAAATTTAAAAAAATACAAATAAGCAAATTATCAAATTGAAAAATGACTTGAGTTTTCCTATTTCTGAGTAGTTTAACATCTGTAAGAAGAAATTAATTCTTTTCTCTCTTATTTTTGATAAAGTATCCAACAATGTAAAACAATCTGGCTATATATATATATATATATATATATATATATATACATATATATGTATATATGAAGTTTATATATATTTAATTATATATTATTAAATATTATTAAATTTAATTTACATATATATATATATATATATATATAATTAGGGTAGAACTCAGAATTCTCCTTGAGTCATCTAAACTCAATAATTAAAAGTATGAATGGTTACTCTCAGCAAAAATGAACTTTAAAATAGTGGCTTTTATAATAATGGTGATAATTTTGTAGCTATGGAAACCGGTTCAGCAAGACTGAGCTTATCAATCATAAATCTTCTAAAATAGTCCTAAATATAAATCAACCATGGATTAAATGTATGTTAAATATGTGTTACAGGCAGGAGATACATCTCAGTTGGTATATTGTCAGGCATTTTCTAAGACCTGCAAACCATCCTGAGCACTGTAAAACCTAGGTATGGTTTGTGGACCATTCTACTAATCCCAACAATTAGACAGTAGAGGAAGAAACATTAACCTTTAAAGACTGTCTTTGACTACTTACTAAGTGTGATGTTCTGCTCCATTAGTTCTTGTGTTTGAAACTACAGTGCTTACATGACTTTAATATGAGAACTAAGGTTTAAAACATGAGTTTACATATACTTAATACATTACACCAAATTATATAACTTTGTCTGATGTGAGTAGTGTTCATTAAAGAAATCCAGAAGCTATATTTAGTGCCTTATCCTTATGTTTTTTGACACAGAATCTCACTTAACTCACACTTAACTATGGGAGTTATTGAGAAGACAAGGCTAAATCTAAAAAGCAGATATCCTTCTGTCCCAAACTCTTAGTATTATGAATAAAGATATTGTTTACCTATTAATTTAATTTGAATATCTACATGTGCATATTAAAGAAAAACACTTTACCAATTATCCTTTCCCCTACTCCATTAATCAAGGATATCAAAAATAATTTCTCTTTTTAGCATTATGGTTTTGTGGAGTTATTCCAGAAATTGTTAATTATTTGTCCTCCTCTCCTGGTCTTCGTTGTCATCATCATCATCATCATCATCTTCTTCTTCTTCTTCTTCTTCTTCTTGTTCTTCTTCTTCTTCTTCTTCTTCTTCTTCTTCTTCTTCTTCTTCTTCTTCTTCTTCTTCTTTCTTCTTCTTGTTCTTCTTCACCTCCTCCTCCTCTTCCTTCTCCTCCTCCTTAATTTTGCTCTTTTCATTTTTGGAATTTGCAAGACTTAAGAAATTTGGACTAGAATAATCTTTCACAGTTGTAAGTAGAAATTAAAGGCTAGTCTAGCAGGAACTTGAATGGCAGTAGTGCTATAAGTACTATATGACATGGGATCCCAGATCCTGAGCTATTTATGGGGGAATGAGAACACTGTATTATCACCTATGTTAGAGAGTATTTAAGAGATGGTTTGTCAATGAACCTGACAGCATTCTGCTTGTTTCCAAAACACCTGCATGATGCTAAATAAAATGATAGTTTGCTAATATCATTGGTCAAACAAAAAATGAAAATAATATAATGGTGAATTTATGATGTTATTCTTGTGCTACATATTTAAAAGGGAGAAATTAGTTGGATTGAAAAATGGAAGAATCAATGATCACTTTAAGATTGCAATAGCATCATGTACTGAAAAAAAGGCAATCTTTGACCAAAAAAAAAATTAGTGCCCTCAATGGGAAGATAGGAAAGGTGTCCTCAGAGAAGTACCAGTCTCCGGTATAGATTCAATGAAAATCCTAAGGGGTGTTTTACTATCAGAATTTGTACAAGAGCTGTGGTTATTATGGCTAAAGGGAGCTGTATTCCCTTACAATCTGGTTACTGAAAGTAAACAATCCTATCCACATCATGATAATGGTTTGAGAGACAACAAAGACATAAGATTCTTCCTCTGTTGTTTTGGAGAATTTCTTTGGCAAGCTTGGAGACACTGAATAGAACCCATGGAAGTGAATTGTGTAAAACTGTGAAAGTTAAGCCTTGTTTCATTGTAAACTCCTAGGCTGTTGATATGTCAGAGCCATGAGGCATTTGGAAGGGAGAGATACGTGAGGCAAAGAGATTCCACCCAACAGAGAGTTACAGATAATAGAGCTGGAGAGGTCGAATCACTTCAACACTGTGAAATGGGAGAAATACATGGAGGACATGGAACTACAAATTCTGGTTTGCTGAGATAGATTTTGGTGTTGATGGGCCTTAATTTTTCCTTATAATTCATACCTTTTTTTTCTAAAATGTATATTCTATGCTATTTTAGGTAGGAAGTATGTAATTTTTCAAAAATTTTCAATGTGCCCCAATTAAATGGGTTGAGTCTCAATAGAGACATTGAATGTTTGAAATGATTGAGACTTTTTAAGATTATGGGAACTTTTGATATTTGAATAAGGTTACCTTAGAATATGAAATATCTATGAGCCTAATATGGGGTTTTAAGTGAAAAATATCCTCCATAAGTTCACATTTAAAAATTTTTTTCTTGTTAGTTGTTGTTGCTTTGGGAGAGGTTATAAAAACCTTTGTAAGGACAATTTTGCTGGAGGTAGTCTATCATTTGGATGGGCTATGAAGAATTATAGCATCAAACAGCTTCTCTCTCTCTCTCTCTCTCTCTCTCTCTCTCTCTCTCTCTCTCTCTCTTCTTCCTAAGTGCCATGAATTGCGATCAGACAGTTACTGCTCCAACTATAATGCTATGATTTTCAATGTGTGATTAACTCTTATATTTGGAACTGTAAAACATAATTAAACTCTCCCTTATGTTGCTTTCATCATTTTTTCTACATAAGCAGAAATGATTAAACCATTTAAGCTAATTGAAAATTCCATGTGGATATGATCACAGTGAGAGGAGTCATGGCTTTCAGTGTGTCTGGGAATCCTGGGATGAACACCATTTATCATTCTCATAAATCAGGAGCACTTTTATACAACAAAATGTAAATTTCATATGTAAATTATAACATTGAGAAGAGTCATGATTTGGGGTACATCTGTATTCCAAGGAAGAATGCCATTTATCATCCCTCTAAACCAATATCGCTAAATTAGTAACTGTAGATAACAAAAGATTGTTAAGCCCAATTAATGTTTAGACAAGATGGCATTCATAATGATACGTGGTATGGGACAAGATGAATAATATATTAAACAGTTTTGCAACACAAAATTACTGACACCATATGTTTGAGGTATTTCAAAAAGATACATAGTAAGATGATCTTTTATTTAAAAAAAACAAAACTTTTTAATTTGATTATTTGGGTTGTTGGTTTCTAATTAGTCTTCTGTCAACTGTAGGGTTGGTGAAGATCCTTTTCCAATCTGTTGGATTCCAATTTGACCTATTAACAGTGTCCTTTGGTCTTACAGGACCTTTGTAGCTTCATGAGGTCCAATTTATCAATGGTTGATATTAAAGCCTGAGCCATTATAGTTCTCTATTCAGGAGCTTGTCTCTTATATCAATGTTTTTATTGGTGTTTCCCACTTTCTCTTCTATGAGATTTAATGTATCCTGTTTTATGTTGAGATACTTGATCCATTTGGACTGGAGTTTTGTGCAGGGTGAAAAGTATGGGTGGTCTTGCTACAGAAACAGACACATTTATCAGTGGATTAGAATTGAAGACCCAGAAATAAACCCACACAACTATGGGCACTTGATATTTTATATAAAAGCCAAAACCATACAATAGAAAAATGAAAGCATCTTCAACAAATGGGACTGGACTAACTGGATGTCCACATGTGGAAGAGTAAAAATAGATCCAATAATCAGACTGAGCACAGGGATCCCAGGGGAGAAATTAGGGCAAGGACTGAAGGAGCTGAAGAGATTTTTAACCCCATAGGAAGAAGAACAATATCAACCAGTCACCCCGAAGCTCCCAGGGACTATACAACTAGCCAAAGATTACACATGGAGGGACTCATGGCTCCATCCAGATATGTAGCAGAGGATGGTCTTATCTGGAATCAATGGGAGGGGATCCCCTTGGTCTTGTGGAGGCTCAATGACCTAGCATAGATGAATTCTGGGGCACTGGAGCAGGGTTGGGTGGGTGGGTTTGGGAACACACTCATATAAGCAAGGGGAAACGGGGGATAGGTGGTCTGTGGAGGGGAAACTGGGAAGGGGGTTATCATTTGAAATGTAAATAAATAAAAGAACCAATTTTAAAAAATAAAAAAAAAATCCACATTTAGTCATCAAATCTAGACACTATTGTGGATGCCAACAAATGCTGGATGACAGGAACCTGATATAGCTGTCTCCTGAGAGGCTCTGACAGTACTCGACTAATATAGAAGTAGAAGCTCACAGCCATCCATTGGAATGAGTACAGGGTCCCCAATGAAGGAGTTAGAGAAAGGACTCAAGGAGCTGAAGTGCTTGCAGCCCCTTAGGACTAACAACAATATGAACTAACTAGTACCCTCAGAGCTCCCAGGGACTTGACCACCAACCAAGGAGCACACATGGTAGAACTGTTTGCTCCAGCAGCATGTGTATAGCAGAGGATGGCCAAGTCAGTCATCAATGGGAGGAGAGGCCCTTGGCCCTGTGAAGGTTCTGTGCCCCAGTGTAAGGGAATGCTAGGGCCAGTAAGCAGGAGCGGGGTGGGATGGTGAGCAGGGGGAAGTGGGAGGGAACAGGGGACAGGTTTAGATTTTTGGGGGGGGGAACCTGGGAAAGGATATATTGTAAATAAGAAAACATCTAATAAAAAAATAAAATTAAAAAAATAAAAGAAATAAAAAATAAATTTTTAAGAAATAAATAGAACTTTTGTTTGGTTCTATATAAATATTTCCATTATATAAATGTACAACCTTGTACCAGGAGTAATTATAAGATGATGTAGTTGCTGGCTATTCTATATGTCTTTGCAGCTTTCCAGCATCTTGAGAAACTTCATTCCTGAGACATGAAATCATACCTGTGAATAACAGAGAAAAATAGTTCCTTTTAGCTTCTATGATGATGTTCAGATTAATTTGTGGTCAGAATACTTTGATGCTCCTACCCGGGTAAATTGTACTCACATAGTAATGTGTAATTTTAAAGATTAAGTTTTCTTGCATAGTAATAGATTAATGTTGATATTGATCTTACTTTTAACACTCTGGTTCAATCTATCTCCTTCAAAAATATCCTCAATGTTCTGAAAGCCTTTAGGAGAGATTTTTCTCTAAGTAGCAGTAGAGAGAATGAATTGATGAGCAGTGACAGAAGGCATCTGGAATGACATTGAAAGACTATATGTTCTGGCAGTCATATTTTCTTTCAAATTATCCTAAGCCATAAATTTTCCTCTGACTATCATTATATTTACACACCATTATATTGTTTAAAAAAAACAGACAACAGAAAATGCTTCAGTTCATTTTTGCATTATGACAAAAACTCAAAGGAAGCTCACACGTTGCCCTCTCATGAAATTCACTTCTCAGGCAATATTTTAAGGATTGCACCTTTTTTTCATCCTTTCTTTTTGCAGCAATCACTTAATTTGAATTTCTACTTCAAATAACAGAAGATAGTATAAAACAGATTGTATTTTTCACACTTTGGGCTACATATACATATGAATATCTTACTTCTTCCTAAAATAAACTCCATCCTTCAGCCATGTCTTTAAAATTCTGCATATTACTGCCTCGCAGAGATGAAGTTTATTTAAAGATGAACAAAGGCATTTTAGACCCTAAAAAAGTAGTGAGGCAATTAACTCAGCCTTAAATTTTAAACACATATCTTTAAATGAGCAAGATATAAGCAAATTGTTCTTAAAAGAATATAGCATAATATTAGTCTTTCAAAACACATTAGAATGTATTCAAATTGCTATGTTTTACTGTTGATAACATAAAAATATTACATTAAGAAGGGTACAATAACCTTCATTCATTTACTGTCTCAGATGTCCTCTGAAAGTTACCACTATCACAAATTATTTCAGAAGTATCATTACAACTTCCGTGTCACCTTATATATGCCTCTCCTAGGGGATCACTGTAAGAAATGATCCATAAAAGCAGATTTAAAAGTGGTGTCGAAAATGGAGCATGTAAACCACAGTAGTCACTTTTCCTTAGTAAACACATTCAAATATAGCAGATGGTCTCTTTCCCTTTTTGAAGGTTAAATTGAATGCATATTTACATTCCAATTCATTATAACTTTCATCTTCCAAGGCAATTTTTGAATAAAAGATATTGCTGTATGATTCTCATATAATTTGTCAGATAAATGCATACATTTAAGAAAAAAGTATCTGATTATTTGGAACACAATCATTGTCAGGAAATGGGTAAATACCATATGTAACAGACTACTTTTAATGGACTTTTTGTGAAAATTGTGTGAAACTGTTCTTTTTACTGCTGGGATTCATGGAGTTATGGCACCATATATGGTTCTTTCACTCAAAGTTACTTACCCCGACTTAGCACCACTTGGAAAATAAATTCTTACATTTTCATACTGTAAAAACAAAAAGTAAGGCAAAATACAAAACACACTAACACATTTCAACTTTGAAATCCAGAATAACTAAATGATTGTGGAAGTACATAGTATCTGTGAGCTCATAGAGTGAGCTTACATTAGTTTGACAAAAGTGAGAGGAAAGACACCAGATTCATATATTAAAATCTGAATACTAAGTAATAAGAAGAAAGGTTATGATTCTATAGCAAATTTCTTTCATTACATGACTATGTTAAATGAAGGAACACACACTGTTTCCCTCAAAACTGTGTAATTTCTTTGTTTAAAGGATTGGTGTCTCTACTCAAGTTGCAAATATCTCTACTGCATGTGTGTGTGCGCGCGCGCGCGCGCATGCGTTGTATAGAAAAGACTGGCCTATATTCTTGAACTATGTTCATTATGTAGCCAGTAAATTTTCATTTGAAAAGGAAATGTTATTGGTTATTGTATTTATTTGCATTTCAAGTTTTATCCTCTTTCCCAGTCCCCCCTGAAACTCTCTATCTCATCCTCTTCCCCTGCTTCTATGAGGGTGCTCTCCCACCTACCTACCCACTCCCACCTCACTAGCATTCCACTATAATGGGGCATTGAGCCTTCACAGGGTGAAGGGCCTCTCCCTTTGATGCATGGCAAGGCCATCCTCTGCTACATATTCATCACTTGAAAATTTTAAGTAATTACTTCCTTATTAAGTCAAGAATAAATATTTGCAAGGAGTACTAGGTGAGCCCTCTGGAGTGAAAGTGTTACGAACTACAAAACAGCAGCAGCAGCAACAACAACAGCAACGACAACAACAATAACAACAACAGATGAACTAGAGAGAAAAGAATTCAGAAATATAAGATAGAAAATGCTGGAGTTTCTAGAAAAATCTATGTTCTCTGTAATAATGATGTTTCATATTTTGTGAGATAGTCTATGAAATAGGCATTTTTGTATTCTGCTGAAATTAAATATAACTTATATGATAAACATGTATGTAAAATTAATACACAACTATGCTTTTCATTGAAAATTATAGCAAATTTAAAGAAAAAATGAAAATCACAAGTATAATGAAGTATCTGAATGTAGTGAAGCAATCACTTTATGTAGAAATCCTGGGAATATAGAGAAGAATTTTCAACCATGTAGGCATATATATAGATCTTTGCTACAATGCTGAAAGTATGATTTCTTTACCAGAGAAAATTTACCTCTTGAAGTTTAAAGGAGGTTATTCTAGGAATAAACACATGCCAATCACAAAAATATGAGACAATCATGAATATTCATAATTTTAATATGAAGATATAAAAAGATTGAAAACATTTTCAGATAAAAATGGCCATTGTTGTAGTCTAAACAAGACTATTGCTCTGTGCAGATTTTTAATTTGAATAAATTAACTAGTTTTCATTTCATTTCTGTAAACTAATTAAAAACAATCAGAATGTGGCCATAGAATGTGGCTTGGTGAACAATGCTGTGGGGGATCTTTCAGAAAGGCTCAGGGAAAAGGCAGAGGACCTTCGACCTCAAATGCTGTTGGTTTCTTAGCTTATTCTTGGACATGATTCTGTGCCTCCTGTGACAGATATTTATATTCAATTCATAAGACATATTTATACTTCTTAGATGTTGGGACATGGCTACTGAACTCAATCTGGTGAAAGAATATTCTGAGTGCTGTCCTCAGTGTGCCCTGAATCTGGATATGGCCTTCTGCCTTGCTTTTGTGCTTTCTCAGATATAATCTGTAGTACATGCCAGACAACTGAATTAAAATTAGTCTGTCCTGACGAACTTCAGGAAAAGTTCTACTCTGTTAATATTTAGTTTGTAATTACTTTAGTATGGCATCTATTCACATGGTTTTCTGATCATGTTTTTCTGACTCAGTCTTCCTGGATCATTGCTTTCTTTGTCAAATTTGTGCTTAAAAGTACACCGAAGTTAATTTGTTTACAACATTAAACTGTTTTTAGCCCCATTATTTAAGGTTCTAAAGTCCTCAGTCACATAGACAGATCTGTATAGTTCGACAAAGTCAAGAAAAAAAAAGAAACTAAGAATACTTACAAAAAAGCAGTATGAACTGATTTATGATTTTCATAATGCATATGCAGGAGATTTTGTCTTCATGTTTACTGAATAAAGAAATATTATTTAGGAAATAACTGAGGTATAATGAGGTCAGAGAAATAGGTCCCTTGATGTACAGGAGTCTCAAGAGAAGACTGTCCCTCTGTGTGTGTAAAAATTGTCTGCCATGTGAGGTTCACACCTGAACCAGAAATTTTTCAGAACATGAGGTCGGTGTTTCCTACTTCAATATTAGTAAAACATAAGGTATCTATATTTAAAACTCTTACTCTTTGGTACTTATTATAGCAGTTTGAATAAAACATAGGACAATTTGAACTCAATAAAATGTATTGATGCTAAAAGGCATTCTGGGAAACACTACAACACTTGTTCCTGTCATTCTTCCTTAAAGGAACAAGCAGATTATAATATTGTACATTATTTTACCATAGAAAATAAAAGCTCAAATGATGGAACCTACGAATGTATACATATCCATGGTGACATCCAGGAGAATATCCATGTTGACATTCTTGTAGAATGCTACAATTAAAAGAGCTTGGGATTAGAAAGGCAAACATGAACATGTGTATTTGAACCTACTTATGACTTTATTAACAGTTGTGATTGGAACAGTAACACAAGTGTAGTTTAATAAAAAGCAAATTAAGAACACATTTTTCATAAGTTTTATATAGGGTCTTAAATTTTAACCTTGATCAACCAAGGGTGGCAAGTAAGAAGAACCTAAGTACAATTTATAAATGTTCATTATGAAAGAAGCATGAATGTCCTGAACCAATTGTAAGGGGCAACAAATCCCACATCATATTAAAATAAAACATTGTTACACTGATAATACTACATCTGACATAAAAAATCACACTATTTATTTTTTATGCATAAACCAGATATCAACTGCTTAAGTTCATAAATAAATGTTCTTTTCTCTCAACCACAAAGAAAACAGAGGAATAAGGCAATCCATCCATCAGTGATTATCACAATTCAATGCCCTACTTTTTCTACAGAGCTCTCTGTCAATTATTCTTATTTAATGGAAGTAGAACTTTTGGAAATGAATATATTTGAGTGACAGTAATTTTTCTAAAATATTGCTGAAGAAAAGCAAATCTTAGAAAATATCAACTTTTTGAGTCCAAAAGTAGGGCTTTCTTCAAATTATAGCAATACTATTATTCAGACAGTGCTCAGCTTCTAAAAATAACGTTATTCTGTGAGTCTATGATAGCTGTGGATATTCAATGATAATGCTTAGAAATAAGTACTTTATCTAATAATGCTTTAAGGAAAGATGGGTTCTATTTATATACATATTTGTTTCCTTCAATACACTTCAAAATCAGTAACAAAACAGGTCATGATGATAAACTAATAAACAAGCAAATGGGTGCCTAAGACACTTTGAAAATAGGTGTGTAAATGAACAGACAAAATGAACATCAGGTATATGATGACAGATTATAGATAGTTGATAGGTGATGGATAGATTGATAGATGATAGATAGATAGATAGATAGATAGATAGATAGACATAGATAGATGGATGGATAGATAGATAGATGGAAAGATAGATAGATAGATAGATAGATAGATAGATAGATGGATAGATAGATAGATAGATGATAAAATATTTAACCTGGAATGCCAACTTGCTGAGACTTAGAATTGGTTAAGTGAAAATCTTCTCATTATATTTATGAGTGAGATTCTATTGACGTACAACTGAAGTTTCATGAATACCTTAAATGTGGGTGACATGATCCCATATGCTAAGGCTACCAACTGAATGAAAAGGGAAAAGGAGGTAGAGAAAGTGAATGTAATCATTCTTTACTTCCTCTCTGTGAATGTAATTGTACCAACTGCCTTATGCTTCTGCCAAAAAGAGTTTTCTACAAACCACACACCAAAATAAAACTTTATCTTATATTACTTGTGCTAGAGTCTTGAAACAATGACAAAAGTAAATATATGTGTATATATATACATATGTAAATGTATACATACATATAAATATATATTTTTATATATAATATATGTTGGCTAGATATAAGTAGATAATATGTTTGAGTAGATTATAAATAGATAATAGATACATAAAATATTATACATATGATCATATACACTCTTATGAATAATATACATTTTAAAAAGCTATATTATGTAAAATAAAAAACAAAGAAAAAATTAACTTTTAAGATAAAATTTGAATAAAAGTTATAGCAACTTATATAAAAATATGGAAAGAATATAAAGTGCTAAAAGAAAAATGAAAATTATTTCACTTTGATTTATATACGTATAGATATGACATTTTATAGGGAGCGTTGGTAAAACTTTTCCTTTGAGAGCTGATTGCTAAATATTTTGATTTGTTTATATTAGAAATTTATTCAAAAGGGAAGTACAACAGACCTTTAGCTCACTACCTAACAGTAAATGATATTTTAGACTGTCTGGCAGAAACTTATACTCTAATATTATATTCACCTTTACTACATAATTAGTAGTAGAGCATATGGAGTTCATGTGAATAGCAAAGATGCATAGATTCTGAACATATGGTCTAAATGGGCTTTTAGATAAAGTCTTGCCTTCATAGAATATAGAAGAGAGAATCATCATTTTAATATCTTCTATCCTAGTCAACTTCTATGTTGAGTAAAAGGCATCTACTTTTATTTTTCATGAGACCAAGAAAATGCATACATAGCATATTTTCTGTACCTAGTATTATACTAGACACCATGCAGTAGCACCATATAGGTAGGTGTTTTTAAGGTTGATTATACAGGGTTAAATTGTATGCCAATAATTTTATTTTGTGATTTGAGTTTATTATTACCTCAAATTTATTATTATTATTATCACTGCCAGTAGCTCTCTATTTTTATTTGAAAAAAAGACAAAAAGTAAACTCACAAATTCTTTATTGGAAAAAATAAAATCAGCAAGTATATGAGTTTTAACATTATCATACATAAACTTTTTCTCCCTTTAGTTTTTAAAAATATAGCACACTTTAAAATATAAAATGAAAATTATATACATATATAAAACACTAAGTTGCATGTACTTTGACTGTAGGTTACTTTTAATTTGTCTGATGCATGATTGTTTTCATGCAAAAATAGCTGTGCTCAATGTGTGAGTGGTATCCTTGAAGTTAAAGAGAGGGCAGCAAGTCTCCTAGGATTGGAATTATAAACTATTGCAAGCCTCCAATTGGGAGCTGGTAGCTCAGAGTTGGGAGCTGGGAGGAGAATCATCTTCAGGAGTTGAGTACCCTTAATTGCTAAGCCATCTTTCTAGCCCTGAGTTCTGAGTTTTAGTATAAAAATATAAAGAAGGGAATATCTGTATTTGAAAACAAGAATAAAAGAATGAAATGTCAGAGGAATTATGGAAAAACCAAGGAAGAGAAACAAATTTTTCAGCCTCTTTTTATCTTCAGTGTCTTCTGCATAGCAGTGGCTTCTAATAATCTGCTATTTTTCCTTGGTGGAACTGAGACTGTGCTCTGAAGCTTCTATTCTTTCTTTCCATTCAAAATCACAGACAAAAGATATGCCATGTCCGGTCATTCTTGAGTGGTTTCGTCAACTAGTAGAAGTGAAATGATCCTGGTTTTGTGGGATTTTTCAATGCTTCTGTAGTCCTCAAGTATCTTCATTCAAGTCTGCCAAGGATCCCTAATCATTCCAATTGTTCAGAGTGGAAGTACTCTGAAAACAGTAGAGAATCGTCAATTAATGCCAAGTGCTAATGTGTCAGAGCTGCAGAAAAGCATGTGGGGTAATCAAGACATTCTTTGAGTCAGTGAGATTATAATCTCTTCTGCTCACATGACTTTTTCTACTTTGTGTGAATATCTCGTTAACTGATGCAGTTCTCTTCAAATTTCATAGATTTCACCTGCACTGTCTAATTTTTCTAATAGCCCACTTTCTATTTTTATCTCATTTTAAAATGTGAATTCTATATGTGAGAAAAAAGATGTAATGTTTGTCTTTGCTGGGTCTTCCATTTTATCTCCAATATAATGCTTGTCATGTTAACCATAAATTCTAATTCATTTGTTGTCTCCACATTTCAATTTAACCATTTTATAGGATACCTACATTTTAGGAGATATACTTTTCAGTTGGCATATGTATAGTCAATAGTAAAAAGGTCTTATAGTATTATCAGAGGACCCAGCTATACCACTACTGGGGATTTTCCCAGAAGATGCTCCAACATGTGATAAGGACACATGTTCCACTATGTTCATAGCAGCCTCATTTATAATAGCCAGAAACTGGAAACAACCCAGATGTCCTTCAACAGAGGAATGGATACAGAAAATGTGGTGCTTCTACACAATGGAGTACTACTCGGCTATTAAAAACAATGAATTTATGAAATTCTTGGGGAAATGGATGGATCTGGAGAATATCATCCTGAGTGAGATAACCTAATCACACAAAAACACACATGGTATGCATTCTCTGATAAGTGGATATTAGCCTAGAAGATCGGAAAACACAAAGTACAAAACACAAACCACAAGAAACTCAAGAAGAAGGAAGACCAAAGTGTGGATACTTTGTTCCTTCTTTAAAGGGGGAACAAAATACCCATGGAAGAGACTAACTATGGAGCAGAGACAAAAGGAAAGACAATTCAGAGACTGTTCCACCTGGGAATTCTTTCCATATTCAGTCATCAAATCTAGACACTATTGTGGATGCCAGAAAATTCTGGATTATAGGAGGCTAATATAGCTGTCTCCTGAAAGGCTCTGACAGTACCTGATTAATACAGAAGTAGAGGCTCACAGTCATCCATTGGACTGAGTACAGGGTCCCCAATGAAGGAGCTAGAGAAAGGACCCAAGGAGCTGAAGGGTTTGCAGCCCCTTAGGACGAACAACAATCTGAACTAATTAGTACCTTCAGAGCTCCCAGGGACTAAACCACCAACTACAGAGTACACATGGTGGGACTCATGACTCCAGCAGCATATGCAGCAGAGGATGGCCTAGTCGGTCATCAATGGGAGGAGAGGCCCTTGGTCCTGTGAAGGTTCTATGCCACAGTGTAGGGGAATGACAGTGCCAGTAAGCAGGAGGGTGTGGGGTGTTGAGCGGGGGGAGGGGGAAGGGAACAGCACTTTGCTTTAGTTTTTCTTTTTTCTTTTCTTTTCTTTTTTTTAAGGGTAACCTGGGAAAGGAGATATTATAAATAAAGAAAACAACTAAAAAAAAGGGTCTTAACATTAAATTCATATAACCAATGCCACACTAAAGATATTTTATACATAAACTTTGATGAAAACTTATTAATCTTCAAAATACTAAATATATTTATTTATTTATATTAGTTAATCTGGTGTGTTAATTTGTCAGCATCTTAGCTAACTCCACACATAGTAGGTATAAAATTAATGAGAAGTCCTTAAGCACAATGAAATATGTTTAGAGAGGAAGCTCCACTCCCAGGCACTCTGACACACCCAGGATCAGAGGTGAGGAGGAACCAACATCTGTCCCAACACTGGGGGTAACTGGAACCAGCGAGACCAGGCACGCAGGAACTCTGACAGCCCAGTGACTCGAGTTCCTTCTGGTCTGTCTGGGCTGGTGGCCTGAGCAGACTTTGGGTGCAAGCTCCACAGCTAGTCCCACAACACACAGAGAAAGCCCCACTCCCAGGTGTTCTAACAAGCCCAGGATCACAGGATCCTAGAATCACAGGATCACAGAGACAGCTTGACTCTGTGGAGTTCTGACAGAATCAAGATCACAGGAAGGACAGGTTCCAATCAGATTTAGCAAAGGTAGGTAGCACTAGAAATAACCTGATGGCAGGCGGCAAGCATAAGAAAATAAACAACAAAAACCAAGGTCACTTGGCATCATCCGAACCCAATTCTCCCACCATAGCAAGTCCTGGATACACCATTACACAGGAAAAGCAAGATTCAGATATAAAAGCACTTATCATGGTGATGATACAGGACTTTAAGAAAGACATAAATAGCACCCTCAAAGAAATACAGGAGAACACAGGTAAACAGCTAGAAGCCCTTCAAGAAGAAACACAAAAATCCCTTAAAGAACTACAGGAAAACACAATCAAACAGGTGAAGGAAATGAGCAAAACCATCCAGAATCTGAAAATGGAAATAGAAATAATAAAGAAAACAGAGAGACAACCCTGGCCATACAAAACCTAGGAAATAATTCAGGAGTCATAGATGCGAACATCACTAACAGAATGCAAGAGATAGAAGAGAGAATCTCAGGGGCAGAGAACACCATAGAAAACATTGACACAACAGTCAAAGAAAATGCAAAAAGCAAAAAGCTCCTAACCCAAAATATTCAGGAAATCCCGGATGAAATGAGAAGACCAAACCTAGGGATAATAAGTATAGAAGAGAGTGAAGACTCCCAATGTAATGGGCCAGTAAATATCTTCAACAAAATTATAGAAGAAAACTTCCCTAACCTAAAGAAAGAGATGCCCATGAACATACAAGAAGCCTACAGAACTCCAAATAGACTGGAACAGAAAAGAAATTCCTCCTGACACGTAATAATAAAAACACCAACTGCACTAAACAAAGAAAGAATTTTAAAAAGAGTAAGGGAAAAAGGCAAGTAACATATAAAGGCAGGCCTATCAGAATTGCAGCAGACTTCTCACCAGAGACTATGAAAGCTAGAAGATCCTGGGCAGATGTCATACAGACCCTACAAGAACACAATTGCCAGCCCAGACTACTATATGCAGCAAAACTCTCAATTACCTTAGATGGAGAAAACAAGGTATTTCATGACAAAACAAAATTTACACAATATCTTTCCACAAATCCAGCCCTACAAAGGATAATAGATGGAAAACATTAACATAAGAAGCAAAACTACATCCTAGAAGAAACAAGAAGGTAATCTGTCAACAAATCCACACAAAACTAATTCAACCTCTTACAACAAAAATGACAGGAAGTGACAATTACTTTTTCTTAATATCTTAATGTGAAAATTAATATTACCAACATATCCTAATTGATTGAAATCCAATAATATGAGGAATTAGAACTTTCTTAATTGTCATCCAATGGTCTTTCTAATTTGGTAATTGGAGAAATAGGTCCAACATTGTACAATCTATATATACTTTCAGCTTGTTTGTTTGTGACAGTGTCTGGCTATGTCTTGAACATAAGGGTCTTGAAATCTTGCTTCTCCTATCTTAGCCTCTCTATTAGTAGTATTGTTCATTTCATGGTTTTACACTATACTATAGTTTTCATAACAGCTTATATATTTCAAAAGTATTTATACACCACAAAGAAGCATAGGGAGGTTGCTTGTAAGAGAACAACAAAGAGTGAGACTGAATGCTTTGCTTGACCTTTGTAACTCTTGTATCAAGTTTGAAGGAGAGGACTTTATAAGTTACTCTTTCTCTGAGATGAATGCTTTTCCAAATTGTCACAGCTAATGAACCAAGTTCTTACCCTCACCTAATGTCTGTGCCACCCTCCAAGCAGAACCGTTTTTCATTGAAACAGTTGGTGAATGACTTTATGGATAGACCATCTTAATACCTACACCATTTCTTAAATGAATGTAACTTGTTTTCTGTGGGCTGAGAATAAAGTCACTCACTCAAGTCAAATAGCTTTGACCATAGCAGGAAGTCTGTATCCAAAAATCAAGCCTACAATTCATTTCTTGGTGCAGCAGAACTATCAACTCTCAGTTTAGCTACGATGGAGGTAAAATCTTTTGGTATGTGAGGGTCATTGAAATACAGCCTTATTACAATGAAATCCAACATCTAAAAATTGTTCTTATTTTGGGCTTGTACCACAGTAAGAGCCAAGATTTTAAAGTCTACTAAATACAAAACAAATAAAAAGGCTTTATACATTTATGTTCATTTAAGAAAATACTAGTAGTGATTTATTATTTTGAAGTATACAGTTAATATGTTTGGAGTTATTTAAAATTTATATTGAGAAAAAAGTATTTTCACTATTGCTGTAGACGAGCATCTACATAAGTCTCTTAAATTGATTGTTGTTTAATATCAAACAACATTTATAATACTTATTTTTATTGTTATAATATTTTATAAATTTTAAGGAATATAACAAAAAAGATATTGTGGGTATTGAAGGGGGTCTCTGGGTGGAGTGGGGATACAAAAGAGAAACAAGAATGTGATTTAATTCTATTTACTTAAAATAAGTTTTTAAATGTTAACAAATTCAGATAAATTGAAATCATGTAACTTTTCTCATCATAATGCAAAAAAGTTTAAAAAATAAAATAAAATAAAATAAAATAACCAGATAAATTACTTTAAATGTCAAAAAAAATTAATCTCATTAATAACCAAAACTACAACACCTTGTTAGTCCTTCTTTCCAAAAACCAATGACTTTCTTTCCAAATTAGACAACTGTCACCCCAGTTACTCACCAAGACAGGAAGCTCCATGCACTCAGCAGTCAGACAAATATTTCCACGTTTCCGCCACTTGATTCAAATTTCTGTCAAGGAAACATGTCCCTTGTAGTGTGCTGTGATGAGAAACTGCTCCAAGGCCAGCTGAAATGTCCTCTTCTTCAGGGTCTGTTTTAAGGTTCCAAACACTTAGTAAACATCTTCTAGAGTCACTGCAGCTCCTGATTGTTCCAGGAGCCACTGTCATTTGTGGGGAAGTTGAGTTGAACACTTAGTGGAGTCTTGTCCTAGTGCCCAGCGGAACCATTTGTTAGAATAAACTCTGTGTTCCCATGTAAGATCTTTCACTTGTGACTTAGGTTTAAAGGGTTCTATGAATTATGAAGTCATCATGGTGAGAGTGCTCAGTTAAGCTATGGCAATTCAGTTTCTCTCTTGTGACTGAGAATCTCCTTCAATGATTGGTGAATGAATAAAATGTATAAATAAAAAAGAGAAGTGTCATAATTAAAGACAAGCATCAACTAAGAGTTCTGTCCCAGTTAGTTTTACCCTCACCTGACAGTTGACTAATCACAGTAAGAAAAACAAACAAGGAAACAAAACAGGGGAAAGAGTCCTTTCTCACTGATCCAATCACAGATGGAATCCTACCTAGCTCAGCCCTACCTCTCCATATCTAATGCTTGATGCTTCCCTGGAAGGAGAACACATCCTAAGCAAGTATATTAAGTCACCATGGTGAAAGGGGAGAGTACCACACTAGAGGAAATATTAATGCTGCCATATATCTCTCATGACTTTTGATCCTGTGTTCTCCCATATGACTCATTCGAAACGTTTTTAATTTTCCTGATTTCAGAGAGTTTTGGATCCCAAATGCTGCACGAACAGGGTCAAATCCTTTGCAGTAGAATGAGACAGAGAACAAGAGTTAGCCAAGCAGTGTCTGAAGAACAACAAAGACAGAGAGTAAACCGAGCTCATCTCTGAAGGCAGAGAGTTGCTTATATTTCATTTTGGGAAAACATGATGTTTGACAGACATGGTATAAGGATGTGGTCTTGGAAGGAATTAAAATAGTGTAACCAAAATTCAAAAAAAAAAAAAAAAAAAAAAAAAAAAAAAAAAAAAAAAAAAAAAAAAAGAAAGAAAGATGTTTAGAAATAAAAATCAACATGTGGTAGCTTCTCTGGGAATAGAAATGTATGAATTAAGATAATTCACTTTTCCAAATCTTTTGCATCGACTTCATACAAGACAAAGAAAATACTCTTGTTTTTTTTTTTCTCCAAACTCAGCTTGACTGTAACATTTAATGTCATATTTCAAGAGTTCATAGGATAAAGCTAATTTTCCCAGAAACTACCAATATTTACAGAACAAATAATAGTCATAAATAGGCATAACTAACATTAACTCCGTTTTAATGAGTTTATTCCAATCAAAAAATACCTGCGTATATCTTGCTCTGGATTTTAGAAGTGTCAACTCAAGGTCAGATGTATCTATTTCTTTTACTCCCATGGTGAGACATGGAACTGTTTATTACATCAATTTGACTTCTGTCATGGTATCCAGGAAAATAAGTTAAA
>NW_022196914.1:14204948-14243313 GCF_008632895.1 Mastomys coucha
GGAAAGATATACTGTTCAAGAGAAAGACACCAATGCTGTACTTCCTCCAGTTTTGGCTAGAGTCTATAGTTTTCACTACCTCCTTCCATTCACACGAATAAATCCAGTGATTAGCTAAGAACTAGTGTGTTTCAACCCCTTCACCAGATCTCACCAGTGGTAAAACAAGCCTTTACTTTAGCCACAAGGACACATTTCAAATTGTAACAAACCAGTCTTACTTTAATGTGAAATATGTTATGTAATTATTGTATTAAATAGTGAAGAATCAGATATGGAAAAGTAAATTGTAATTTTGAAGTAAATATTTCAATAAAGAGAATGAGGGAAGAAGTATTTTAGGTGTGCTGTGGAAAATTAATGTTTGTCTTGATAAATTATTCTTTTCCTTTCTCTCAATTCCTTTTCCCATTTTTCTGCTATTCTGTATAATAAATGACTTAAAATCTTGATAATATTATTATAAAACTGTAAATTCTTGAGGAGAAAAGGCAGTAGTTGTACTGAATTTTTTGTTTGCTTTTTGTCTTTTTATTGTAAGGTTGGGAGAGAGAATGGCAAAGATAAGATCCACATTATGAAAATGTCCCTTTACTTAAGTCAGTTTGGTATCAATGACTATATAGTTGTATACAATCTCCTTACAAATATTTATGCAAACAATAACAAGTATTTTCAAAACATTGAGATTTCATTATCCTAATTTAAAAATATATATATTTAAAAGTATTTTGATTAGAAAAATACATGCCTGTTTCATTTACAGATCAAAAGATATTTAAATGTGGGAAAAATTAATCACAAAAAGCGAATAACAGGAAAATTATACCAATTATGAAAATAAATAAGACTACAAATAAAATAGGACACTACTTGAAATTCTGTGTGGTAGATATATAATTATAATAGGATTTTTTAATTGCTGTATATGTGTACATTTATATTGGTATAAATATGTTTTTCATATATATATATGAGAAAAGTCAAATATAAAAATTAATGCATTTTATTTCATCTTAAAACATTATTTTGCTTTAGGTTCAAATGCGTTCTTCTCATATTAAGATTTAATTTTTCTTAAATGTTATACATACATACATTGTACTTTGATGATGTTCATTTCCTGTGTTCTGTACTCTCTCTGGGTCATTCTTTACATTATGTATCAACTTTACATGTTCTCTTAATTAAAAAATATAGATCAATGAATCTAATTAGCTCTAACCACATGTAATATATTTGAGCATTGGACCATGCACTGTAATGCTGCGAACCTACTAGAGCACATACCTTTCTAGAAAAATGCCTCCTCATTACCCAGGTAATAGCATCTCACCTGGTGTTGGAGATTATAAGCTCTTCTAGCATCCATGTTGTACAGTTGACTGGTTTGATTGTGTGGAGGTTTTCTGCAGGCAATCATAGATTCTATAAGTTGGTATACAAGCAAAATGTCACAGCCAGAAGTCAATGATTTTTAGCCATGGGCTACCATGACCATCAGCCCTTGATCCTGGAATCCTGACAAGGAGTTTGATAATGATGGAATAACAAACACACAGAAATACATACAGAGAAGCTGAGATCAGGTGGAGTATGCACTCTGATAGAATTAGACTCACTATTCTATAACTTAGACCCTCACCTTGTTTATTATATACTGTATAGGATAGGATTATCTAGTCTTGGTAGGTGCTTTCTGCAGGTGAGCAGTCTCCAGCAGTAAGTGTGCCAACAGAACATTCTGTGTTTACTAATTTTTGTACACACTGATTACTTGTTCACATTCATATCCCCCAAGAAAGCTGTGGCACCCCTCTGAGTGTGGTCCCCATACCACATACGGAGTAGCTCTGTTGATTTCACATGGGTTCAAGGCCACTCTTTGGTATGGCCATACCCATTAAATAAAATACATTTGTTAACGATTTTTGTTCATGTATTGCTTCCTCTGCTCCACAGAATGTGGGCCTGTGTGCCAGAGGCTTTCCACAGAGATCTCTAGCCCAGACCCTGCCTGGTGCTAGAGCTCCAGGGAAAGGAAGCATGCACTGGTGGGGAGGAGAAGTTGCTTCTGCCTGCATCTGCTGCTGCAGTTGGCCTCGCCTCAGTCTCCACTGTGTCTTCCAGGCTGCTCAGTTGTTCCTAGGGGCCCTGCACTGAGTTGGGTCAGGCTGGGCCAACAGGCTGACTAGCTAATGAGGAGTGTGGCGCATCTTCAGGCAGCATTTAGGGAGAGTAAACCTCTTTCTCAAGTGATACAGCTCTTAGAACAAAAGGCTCAGATTTCACACGCCTTTAACTCCCTGGATAGGATTTATATACAGTTTGTGATTCAGATTTTTGACAGCAGGTGCTTCTCATTGGTTTGGGCTGAGAGCTTGGGGAATCTTTATTTGCATGTAAGAAGGCTTGGTGCTGCCAATACATGACCAATATCACACACCTCTCCTGCAGAAGGCCTGTGGGGGGTTGTGACTATAACTGGAGACAGGGACTCAGAAGGCTTGGTCAAATACCTTCCATCCCATGCAGGCAGAAATTACTACCCACAGGGTCTCCAAGGTTCCAGACCTCTTACTCAACCTGGACCAGGTTGTTTGCACAGACTATTACCCACAATAGAGTGCTTCTTGGACACAAGTTCTTAACACTCTTTGATTCCCCTCTTTTGTGATGTTGTAGTAATTTGGGGGGTAAGAATAGCAATGTAGAGATCCATTTGGGGTTGAGAGTACCATGGTGATCTTTACTATTATTGTGTTATATGTGAAGTTATCTCTCTGTGTTATGGAAACTGCTCAGGATTTTTCTCTGCCTTAAAATGAATGAGATGTTTGTTGTGTGCTATATCTCAGATTTAAATCAATATATACACTAAGACTAATTATACAAGAATGAGAAGGCCATGATAAGGGAACAAGTACATGAGAATATTTTTAGAATAGGAATTTCGCCTCTTTTACCCTTATATACAGTGTTTCACCTCCTCATAATCATATTCTTCTTCCTGTTACCATGTTGGAACAAATGTATTGGGAAATGGGGGGGGAAATGATATTTTGTTCATACCAGTCGGTTCCCTATCAGTTTTTTTGTTATTTGCACTTAATTTGGCATGAGGAACATTCCTTATCCTAAGAAAATATTATTATATATTCAAAGATGTCAAGAAAATTTTATTGTGTGGATCATCAGAGATAGTGATGGTAGATACATGTGATGGATGGTAAATAAAAGTACATGCCCAGAACATGATTCAATGAATATCAAGATGAAACTTTGCATTTAATGAGAGTGGAAAAGGCACACTGTAAACAACCTGTCACTAACTAGATAGTTAGTTCTCCCAGGGGAAGTTTGCTATCTCTGATGTAGCAGGTCTGACATTCAGTAGCAGCATATGTTAAATCAGCTGTGTAATGTGAGAAATTTCACTCTGGGGATCATGTTTACCTCTCAGCTCTGCCACCAAAACACAAGTCATTGGTTCTATATGAATAGAGACATGATGGCAGATATAAACTAAATCTCAACAGAAGTGTGCTGAGGGCAATTACCAAGAAATATTTTGAACCTTTTGCTTATTCCCTAAGCTCATCTGTATTTCACTTTCCAGTTACATCTTGTGGTTGGTTTTACACATTAATTTCTTAGATTCCTTAAAATATAAGCTAAGCCATTCATCACTGTCAATGACTATGCATTTTTTTTTTTTTTTTTTTTTTTTTTTTTTTTTTTTTTTTTTTTTTTTTTTTTTTTACTGGAAGAACATTGCTTCTACAAACTAATGAAATGGTTATTGCGGCACTTAAGTTTCTGCTATTCTTTCTTAAATCCAACTTTTAAGCAATCCTCAAAATACATATTTCATTTTTATCAGAAGTACTAAAAATAATTGCAAAATTTATACAGAAGTACAAACTATTTGAAATAACAGTATCAATTTTAACCAAGTAGAAACAATTAGGGGGCATCACAGTATCTTATAGTAACTCATGGCTATGGTAACTGAAATTATTACATAATGTATGATTGTTTATAAACAGAGGACTCAGAATTTAAACCATACTTCTGCAACCTTTCTATTAGTGGGAAAAACAAAACAAAACAAAAGAAAACATTGAGAAAAATATTCACCCTAACTAAAAGGCAGAGCAAGTGGTAGGCATTCCAAATCAGAAGACGAATACTTGACTACTTGATACTGTCTCTTACTGTATGTAGCTAACTTATGATAAATTAAAACAAGAAGAGGATATCTGTGAACAGCAACATGGGAGGAAACTTTTAGACTGCCATTGCAAGACTGAATACTTTGTCTATTACTGAACAACACAAAGGAATGATCAACAAAAAATCTGGATCCAGAGGACTCAATGGTTTCTGCTGTAACAAAAGAAACCAGAAACTGGACAAAGAAAGCACCTACAAAATGGAGAAAAAGTGGGTAAACTGTTCATCTGGCACATCATACTCATAATATGTAAGCAAATCCTAAGCATAATACAAACAACAGTTCCAGATTCAAACTGGCAGTTTAAATTTAAAAGAACAATTTCATACATTACAAATTTTTGAAAATAGTGTTGGGCATATTACCAATCATATTAATGCAGATGAACATAACAAAAAATATGATCTCACTCGTCTAGAATGTGTTCTATCAAATGGTAAAGTAAAATAAGAAAGGTTGATGAAAACTGGATAAAAATGATTTTATATATTTTTTGTAAAATTCATATGTCTAAAACCATGATTGAAAACAGTGTAATCTCCTTACACACAAAAAAAAGGAAAAAGAGGAGAAATTGAAAAGCATATATATGACAGGATCCAGTCTCTGTGCATACATGCAGAGAAAATAAAATAAGTTTAACAAGGAGATGTGCATATTTATAAATCTAACCAGATGTAGATATCCTTGATTATATAAATAATATACATAAGATGCATATAATACACAATTAATTATGCAGCCATAAAAGGATGGCATCTTACTTGTGCAGGAAATTGGATGAAACAAGAAGGATCAATTTCAACAAATCAAACACCAAATGGCAAATATCTTATATCTGGCTTGTATGTGGAAAGTAAAATTTAATTTCAAATTAAAATGGTACTTACTAGAGATTAGAGATAAAAATGTGGAAACATATAGAGACATAAGGCAGAAAACTATGATCCGAAATTCATCTCCAGAAGAGTAAACTAGTGAAAGACCCCTGGGGGAGACCCCCACTCAAATCTCGGGAGGACGTACACCCAAGGAATCACGAGAGACCACATCTTGATGTAATTACAAGAGGTATATTTTCATTTCAGGATGCCCTGGTTCGGCACCACAGTTATCTCACACAGGAGATAATGGAGCCGACCACGAGGCTTGAAAGTTAGGGGTTTTTATAGAGAAAACGTCTGAGGGAACAAAGAGATCAGTGTGGTCATACATGATTGGCTAGTTCAAATATTAACTATTACGTGTAGAACAGAGTGGAAAATTCCTAAGGTTGGTGTTAATCTGAGTCAACAGAGCATCTGACCTTAAACCATATCTGAGAGGACCAGATGGTCCATTACTTAGTGTCTGCCAGGCACATCTTTGCAGGCCTGGGCCTTGGACATGTCCTTGTTTGCCTAGACATGTTTTCCTCTATGTTTATAGTTTTATGTCTTCTTGACCTGCCAGCTCTTATGATATCTAACAACTTGTTTGCTCTTTCCCAGGCCTATGTGGCCAGTTTATGATGGATTCTTAGACCCATAACTTTTCTTCCTAGTCAGCACAGGTTTAAAGCTTTAATTTCTCCTTACACTAGCATTTCATAACAAATTTAGGGAATGGTAATTTACAGTAACACATTATACATTTTGTGAGGCAGAGAGTCAAATATGATATCATTTAAGAGTGAATAGTATATTGCTACAAATGTTACCTACCTACGACTTGCTTGTATTCATTAGATACTTGTACTCTAATTACCATACTATGCAAGGTAAAAATACAATGTTAAAAAGTAATATTTTCAAAAATATCCTTGAGTTTACTATAAGTTCATGAAAGACTTCAATTTATTTCTAATACACCCTAATAGCAAAGGCTTGTAGCTTGTATTAAGGTTGTCATGGACTTTTCATTTAACCTTTATCAATGTGCTAGTAACTTTAATTTCACTACTGTGTGATGCCAATGAAACAGGCTTGTAATCTTTTGATGGAAGAATGAGGTGAAATATATGTGAGTCTACATATCAAAAGCTCCCGGAAACAAACCTTCTTCATGAGGCCTTTTTTTTTTTGTACTATAAAATACCCTTTCTTTGGTAGTATATAAAATCCATCTAATTTATTACTATAAACTAATAGTTGATTTACAATTGCTTCTCCACCAGAATTATTGCTTTAGCTACAAGATTGTAGATATCCTTCTTTATATCAATTTGAAGTTTTCCTTTTTAGTTGGTCAGCTTTTTTGTTACCTGGCAATCTATTAACAGTGTGAGGAGCCACTCCATAACTTTACAAAAAGATAACTTCCGGGAAAGTATTTTAACTGTCTGCTGATTATTATTACAGAACCTTGCTGGTGAGTGCAAACACCTGCCACTGCACACTTCTGTTTACACTGCCTTTCATTCTCTTTGTTATGAAACATCCACATTCTGTAACAGCAAGTCTGTTAGCCCTCATCTATGAAGATCAGCCATGACATTATGTTACTGCTTCTAGCACTGCTTCACAGTCTGCTCATCATTGCTGATGTCAACAGTACACACTTGCTCTTCCGAAAGAGCTAGCATACTAGCTCCAGGTCACATAGAGTAGAGCTGTCACTATGCCTCCAATCCTCTGAGCCTTTTGACCCATCTGACTGTCAGTGTTGCAGTCATCACTCTTACAAATAATAGGGGCTGTTTGTTTTCAAGCTTCTTACAGACATTTTTAAAGATATACTAATAGATCTGGCTCCTCATGCTTTTTATAGGGTCTGTAAATAATGAGATGTGTGAAAGAAACCTTTATTGGCAAGATAATCCTATTTTCTATGTATGTTTAACCCCTTTGGTACTGAGCCATTTACATGTATAGGCTACAAGTTTGTGCTATAGTGTATTAATCCACTAAAGTAGGTATTTTGTCATTTAAACACACTTTATCCTTAGCAAAGGCATTGACTTCTATGCTAGATCATGCCATGTTCTTAGGATAATTAATGATTTTTTTCCACGAGTAGAATTGAGGTTTGATACTAATATGATGCATATTACTAGTGTGATTTTCCCTTCCATTGGATCAGAAGGTAGAAAAGCAGGTAACTGTTTTTGTCTCAAAGGAAAACAGTAAAGTTACTCCTTTAGTTCTAAGGTGGCTGGGGATTCTAAGCATTCCCCATCAGTCCTCTACTTTGATATTCTTCATGGCCTCAGTATTTCTCTGTTCAGTACTCAGAAATGTCACAATAGATATCCAAAGCTAACAATTCAATTTTACAGATTTTGTAATTATTTTTAAATCACCTCAAATGTGGTGTACAGAATGATAAATCCTCTAAACAGCATAGATAAGATTCTTTTTTTTTTTTTTGACTGAGAATTTTAGGTACAGCATTTTTCTTATCACATATGATGAATTCACTTGAGGTCAAACTTTTATATTCTCAAAATATTACATATCCTTAGCAAAAGTCATCAGGTTCCATGGTCATAATAATTTCTATTCTTCTACATATCTCAAGCTCAAGCAATATTTCCCCTTTAAATACATCCTGTGTTTACAACATCTTTTCTCAGAACAAGGATAAATTTTGAACTGGTGCAATTACACATGCATCAAGAATACCACTCAATAGAGAGGAATAAAAATGTTTTCTAGTTCAACTACCAAGCGACTGCCCTGAATCCATGCACTCTTAATTACTCTCTAATACTAAATCAAATTCACCTTTATTTACTCACTTCTCAGAAATGAAATATAAGTTAAGCTTTTAAGATTTCTTTTTAATCTACAGCAAAACATTACTTAGACAGTTTTTCTTCTAAATATAACATGTGCTAAGGGAACTGATATGTATGAATTGTTGAGGAAATGTTCTTCAGAAACAAAATAATAGAAAACAAAACAATAAGAGACTGATATAAATAAACAGGTTATAGACAAAAAAAGAGAGTCAAAGTTTGAATATTAGCTAAATAAGAAAATGGTATTTTCTAAAAGGAAATATCAGTTTTAATTACACGGAATTATAGTTACCCTGCTGAAGATGGAACACCTGTGATACTGGGAAGGGCCTCACCACAAAGCTATCCTTCTAGTTTTCTCAGACTTCAGAATTAAAATGACTATTTTTCTTGATGATTTCTTTCAAACAAGGAAAATGTCCTATGTAACTTTACAATTTTATGTCACTGACTTCAATAATTTCCAAAGCAACTTAAAGTCAACTAGAGCTAAAGGGAAAGGCTGTTGTATAGCATGAGTATCCAATATAATCACTGAAATGAAATAAACTCATCATCCAGTACTGTATATAAATGGTGCTTATCATTTATGTGTTCCCATTTAACGCTTTGTTTCATCAGACCTTTCTATAATAGCTAATTGTTTAACACCTTGCTTTCAGAAGTAACCTTTCATTTTCACATAATGTAATTCACTTCCAAAATTTTAAATACCATTCATACCCTGAGAGTCTGATTCATAATTTTCATAATTTCACTTTATATTAGTACTGTAATCTACTTTTATATGCAATTTAATTCTAATTGAACACATCAAAATTGATAATAAGAAAATTTAAAACGTACTTATTTACTTAGACTCTCCTCATATATTTATTTCAAATAATGAATGAAATTTCTTAATATTAATTAACTTTTGCTAAACTCTTACTTTAAAACTTTTCTGGACATCTCGATTTCCTTTCTTTATAACTCCTACTTTAATGAACTTTCAAATTGCTGTGACAAAGTTTCTTAAGAAAATAGATTAAGAAAGGAAGACATTCTTTTGCCTCATAGTTTCAGAATGTCTCAGCCCCTCATGATGTTTAAAGCATCCCAGTAAAGATGGTTCTTAGAATTCCAGCACAGATAATGGCCCAGGAATTCCAGCAAAGACATTAGTTAAGGTGCATACAGAGTCATGAACAGATGACAGATGTTCTATATAATAGACTTGGGGAAGAAGAGAGGGCAGATAGGAGATAGAAGTGTTGATAGCATTTAAATTGCCATCATCAGTGACCTACTTCCTCAATCAGAAACAACCTCCTAAAATATTCATAGTGTGGAAAGGTGTACTGGTTGGTTTTGTGTGTCAACTTGACACAGGCTGGAGTTATTACAGAGAAAGGAGCTTCAGTTGGGGAAGTGCCTCCATGAGATCCAGCTGTGGAGCATTTTCTCAATTAGTGATCAAGGTCGGGGGGAGAACCCATTGTGGGTGGTGCCATCCCTGGACTGGTAGTCTTGGGTTCTATAAGAAGGTAAGCTAAGCAAACCAGGGGAAGCAAGCCAGTAAGAAACATCTCTCCATGACCTCTGCATCAGCTCCTGTATCCTGACGTGCTTGAGTTCTAGTTCTGACTTCCTTTGGTGATGAACAGCAATTTGGAAATGTAACCTGAATAAGCCCTTTCCTCCCCAACTTTCTTCTTGGTCATGATGTTTGTGCAGAAATAAAAACCCTGACTAAGACAAAAGGATATGTCAAATTAAAACAAGAATAACTTGTAACAAATGGTATATAAATTCTACCTTTCTATAACTTTGAGAGTATGAAAAATTTATTTCCACACAGTTTTGAATTATGTTTATTTACCTGCAAGAATATCTGCTAATTTTGTAACAAGTTGTTTCCACATAGATCTGACTGTTCTTCTAATATTGTCAGGGAGGCTATTTCTCTTCATTCTTTTATGGTTGGTAGCGACTTGCTATTGCTTTAAAGCAAGGTTCAGATTGAATGTCATCAGCTATCATCTGGGCAGTGAGATGTGGTGCCAGAAGCATTTCACTTTTAAGCTTAGCTTGGTGTAAATAGTGAAATTCTTCATCTCAAAAAAGGGTAGCAGATAAAACACAAAGCCATGTAAAGGACTATGAACTTTATATGGTAAAAATTCACTTTTGTTATATTGGACAAGGGGTTAATTTCTGATTAGTGTGCTATTTACAGCCTCATATTGCTTGCTAAGGCCTAATATTTCTTATTAAAATGTGAAGAATAGAAAAACAGTACATGCAGGTTGCAAGTAAAAATATATAATCCAAATGTTATATTAAAGTCAACATTTAAAAATACTCGGATTTGAGCAGTTAAGGTACTTATATGCAAATAAAATATTACTAAAAATAATAAAATGGTTACAATAACAAAGTAACATGAAAATTTATTCATCATGTATTTTTCCTGTTGCCTCTGTTCTACATAGCAAATGAAATCATTGTATTATCATTTATCTAATGATGAATTCTAAGAAAGTATTTCCCAATGTAAGAAATAATAAGATTATTTATTTGTTTATTTGGTTTAAAATGTGCAATTTAAATAATGTAAAGTCTCAACAAATTTAAATGAAATAATTTCAGTATATCCATTTATTTTTAATACTGGTAACTCTCTTGCTTTCTTTTTAATCTACATTTTTTTTTCTGGGTAAATTTTCTTATTTTAATGAAGAATATACCACTGGTATCAATGGTTCTTGGTATTTGAGGTCACATACATCATATTAGCCATCTGTGGGGACCAAGAATATAACTTCTCATATTAAAGGAGTAAAACCACCCTTTCAATTTTGGATAGGCCAGCGTAGACTCCATAGTTTCTGAATCAGCAGCAGCTTGGTGAGACATGGATTGTGTATCCCTGACTGAATCAAGTATTTAGAATGGGGATGGATGAAGCTAATAAATGTTACTCATGTAATTATTTATTTTCAATGCCCTGGAACCTAGGGCATTGAACACATAGAGATAACAGCTTACAAAACTCTTGTTCTCAACAAGGAAGAAATATAAGCAATTCATATTTCACATGCAATCAAAATATTTATTTATCTTGTAGGTATTTGCACATTATTAAAAATATAGATGATATAACATCAAACACATGAATTCAACAGGTTTATACAACCAATGGGATGTCTCTGGTAGAGTGCTTGCCACTGAGACTGTATATTTAGCTCCATCCTCAGGACCTATCTTTGTCAGTGTTCTATTGATATGAAAATATATCATAACTGAAACAACTGTTATAAAAGAAATAATTTGATTGGGGCTTGCTTAGAGTTTTAGAAGATTGGATGACTAACATCATGGCAAAAAAGGATGACTGCAAATAAGATACAAGTATGTGCAGTGCTGGAAAAGTAGCTAAGAACTATATCTTGATCCATAGGCTAGAAAAGAATCCCAGTTCTTGGCACGGGTATTTGAAATTTCAAAACTCACCCCTGTAGAGGAATTTTAACCCAGCAACATGACTACTCTGGCTGGAGTACAGGTACATCTTTAGTATATACTTTTCATTCTAAACAATATAAGTAAGGTTAGTTTATAGAAGGAAGGAAGCTTATTGGAAGGTGAAGTCTAATTGGAGGGCAGTTCAGTGAGTATACTTGAGTCAGTGGTGTTCATTCAGTTGAGTTCAGTGCAGTAGAGTTAAGTCAGTCATCTGGAAGTCACTGAAGTGAATGTAAGGCAGTGTAGTTGGGTTTGTTCATGAGTTCATGTAGGTTAGTGTAGGTCAGCAGAGGCAGTTGAAGCCAGAGATTAATCAAGCCAGAATGTGAGAAGGAACCAGAAGATAAGAACAGATTGCTGGAGTTGGTCAAGGCCAGATAGAACAATTCAGTCAGAAGCCAAGGGTATCCAGACTGATTCAGTCGATATTGAGAAGAGATTTAAGCCAGAACTGCTGAGTTGAACCAGCCAGATAGATTTCAGAAAGAACTAGAACTTAGTAGAAAGCATAAGCTGAATCAGCTGTAAGGCACTGAAATTGCAAATACATCTAGTTAATAAAAGTTATTTTTACACATCCCCAGTGACAAAGTTTCTCCAACAAGTCACACTCCCTAATCCTTTTAATCCTTTCAAAGAATACCATTTCCTGGTGACTAAGCAGTCAAATATGTGAGTGGAGCCCATACTTATTCAAGCAACCACATTCTACTTCCTGACTTCCATATGCTTATAGACATATAATGTAAAATGTAGTTAAACATCAAGTGTTCCCATAGTCTTTCACAGTCTCAAGACTGCTCAAAAGTCCATAGGTTGAAGTTTCTTGTGAGATTCAAGGCAATGCCTTAACTGTAACCCTCTAGATAAAAAGGCAAGCAGACCCTAGTGTACAATGGCATATACATTACAATTACAAAAGAGATCATAGTAAAAAAAAAAATGCTAGACCAAAGTAAGGCATAAAATTATCAGGGCAAACCCAAATTCTTTCTGTATTTCTACCTCTGATACATGAGGGCTTTTCAGATCTCCTCTAACTTCAGCTTTATGCACTGCAATAAATTCTCTGTGAGTTAGTTCCATAACTGGTCTTCACTTATCCTTGGCAAGTATACCATAACTCTGGCAACTCCAAAAGCTTAGGGGTCATCAATGAGATCTGTACTTCAGCTTCAGCTTCATGAAATGGCCACTCTGGACCTCCATGCAGGACATCTCTGAAAATTGCCTGGCCTAAGTGTGTTTTTTTCTTAGCTGCAAAGGCAAATTCTCCAATCCTGTCTTGTATTCTTTACTCTAAAGCCAGAACAACATGGATGTATCTACCAAGTATCTTCAGCTTGCTGGGGCTGGAAAATAAACCGCTGTTCAAACAGATTTTCATCAACTTTCTTTTCTTCTTGGTTTCTTTCACTACTGAACATTTTACTTAATTCCTTCAAAAGTTAGAAGCCAAGCTAATATCTCCCTAGTTCACTTAACATTAGGGTTTTCTAGAAACTTTTATTACTTTTAGCATATGACTTAGCTTCATTACAATTCCTCTTGCTCATTTTCTTTTCAAATTGTACATTGTTCATGAATCTTTGGCCCACTTTCTTTTGTTCCAGTGTAGATCTGCTTAACTATTTTGGCATACGAAATCCTACGCTTTCTTGATGTCTTTTCTGCCAAAACCATTAATCCAAAACTCTTCAATATAGCCTAAGACAGATTTTAGGACAAGAGCATATGTAGGCACATTCCTTGCAAAAATAAAAATATGCTGCAGATTGGTTGGAATAACTTTTGAGCAGAATGGTACAGATTAAAGTTTCACATATATTGATTCAGGTTATTATTTCATGCAGAGGTATGTAAAATAGAAAAATATAAAGGGTAATTGTATAATTTAAAAGCCTTCAATGTGCAATAGCTACCCTGTGTGCTATGAGTACTTATTTGAAAATTGTGGATCATTGCTGTGATCTGTACTCAGACATGACTAAATAGAAGAATGAAATAATATGGAATTTATTTACACAATAAAATATCCAAATTTGGCATTTCAAGAGAATAAAAGAAAAGAAAGTTCAATAAACAGTGTTCAAGGAAATGATTGCTTTGAAGAAAACAGAAAAAAATTGATCTTATGATAAACAAACATATTTCCTATAGATTTTTAAGAACAAAATATAACATTTTAATTGTATAAAAATATCAAGTGTTTCTATTTAACTTTAAAAAATGATATGTGTTCATTAATTTAGAGAAAGTTGCCTAGTTTATAATTTTATGTCTCTTTACATGTAAACATGTTGAGACTTGGTGTTTATGAAATATTCTCCCAGGCTTTCACTACATTTTTATTTTCATCCAACAACAAAGAGCTTGTGCTTCCTATTAGATTTATTCTTGAATATAATATGTTTTTCTAACAGTTGGATGCTGTCTCATTTCCTATTACATTATCTACCAAGTTTTACTCAAACACTGTGACAGACCTGAGTTTCTTAGCCTTTTGGAAAGTTAAAATAATATTCTATATCTCCTTCCTAGTTTTTATCTCCATATTTTTGCCTTGCCTTTTGGTAACAGTCATAGTTTATACTAATAGAACCTTAAAGTTTTCTCGACTGGCCAGTTATTAGGATAGATTTGTTTTCTGAAAATAGAGCCCTGATTTTCTCTCCTTCAGTCTTTTACTTTAGAAAGTTTCATTGTTATGAATTAATTCTCTACACTTGTGAGGTATTCGACTTTTTAAAGTTTCTTATAACACAGAGTAATTTTCAAATTGTGAAGAATCATTATTTTAAAATCCTTATCTCTCAGATTCTGAATATTTTTCTGAATATAGTGAGAAAAGATACTTTTACTGTTTGTGGGGAATGCATGCACTTCTAGACTTTCTCTGAAATAACTGCAGGAGACTTTTAGTGGAGTATTGGGAAATATAGCTCAGATCACCTTAATAGTGGGGCCTCTTTAGTTTTCATACGGAAAGTATGACTATCACAGACAAGAATTACACAGTCATGTTCTAACTCAGAAAATCAATATTTCCTTGGGAACCGATCTCTTCTCAATACCATGCCTTGTGATTGTTGTTGAGAACATCCTATATCTGCTGAAGAGTCAAGTAAATGACTAGCATCTATTTAGCACCTGTGTGGATGGTAAATTGGACAGACAGAATCCTTAAAGTTTGCTTGCTGAAGATAGTGAAACAGGACATGTCTAGCTCTTTCACTATATGCCCTCACGAATTCTAAGTAGCCAGACAAAAGTTAGAGTCTATTAATAAAGAAGCATATGTCTGTGGTCTTCCAGGAGTGATTACCCAACAGCATCAAAATGAAGTTTGTCTACTCGATAAAATACCATGCATCCACTTGGAAGAATATCTTTCTTAGAGAAATCATTCAATTCTTTGAAATGCTTAAAATAAAAATTGTGGCATCTTCTGAAATTTCAATTAAAATGTCTTAAAGAGAGAAAACTAAATTTATTTCTAAAAATACTGATCCTCATTTTTCTTTATTTTTTAACCAGTTGAATAAAGTCGATTTAATTGAATTATAACTATATTATTTCCCTTTTTTCTTTTTTTATTAGATATTTTCTTCATATTCATTTAGAATGATACCCCCTGTACCGGTTTCCCCTCTGAAAAAAGACCCTGTTCCCTTCCTTCTCCCGCTGTTCACCAACTCACCTTCTCCTGCTTCGTGGCCCTGGCTTTCCCCTGTACTGGGGCATAGAACCTTCACAGGACCATTAGCCTCTCCTTCCACTGATGATTGACTAGGCCATCCTTTCCTACATATGCAGCTGGAGTCATGAGTCCCACCATGTATACTCTTTGGTTGGGGGTTTAGTCCCTAGGAGCTCTGAGGTTATTAGTTCATATTGTTGTTTGTCCTAAGGGGCTGCAAACCCTTCTGCTCCTTAGGTCCTTTCCCTACCTCCTTCATTGGGGACCCTGTGCTCACTCCAATGGATGGCTGTGAGCCTCTACTACTGTATTAGTCGGGCAAAGTCAGGGCCTCTCAAGAGACAGCTATATCCAGCTCTTGTCACCCAGTACTTTCTGGCATCCACAATAGTGTCTGGGTTTGGTGATTGAATATGGGAAAGATTCCCAGGTAAGGGAGTCTCTGGATTGTCCTTCCCTTAGTCTCTGCTCCATACTTTGTCTCTGCAACTCCTTCCATGGGTATTTTGTCCTTCCTTCTAAGAAGGATCAAAGTATCCACACTTTCATCTTCCTTCTTGACTTTCTTGTGGTTTGAGGGTTGTATCTTGGGTATTCTGAGCTTCTGGGCTAATATCCACTTATCAGAGAGTGCATAGCATGTGTGCTCTTTTGTGATTGAGTTACCTCACTCAGGATGATATTCTCCAGATTCATCCATTTCCCTAAGAATTTTATAAATTCATTGTTTTTAATCACAGAGTAGTACTTCATTGTGTAAATGTACCACATTTTCTGTATCTACTCCTGTGTGTGGGACATCTGGGTACTTTCCATCTTCTGGATATTATAAATAAGGCTGCTGTGAACATAGTGGGGCATGTGTCCTCATTACATGTTGGAGTATCTTCTGGGTATATGCCCAGGAGTGGTATAGCTGTGTACTCAGGTAGTACTATGTCCAATTTCCTGAGGAACCACCAAACTGATTTCCAGAGTGGTTGTACCAGATTACAATCCCATCACCAATAAAGGGAGTGTTCCTCATTCTCCACAACCTCGACAGCATCTACTGTCACCTGAGTTTTTGCTCTTAGCCATTCTGACTGGTGTGAGGTGGAATCTCAGGGTTGTTTTGATTTGCATTTCCCTGATAACTAAGGATGTTGAACATTTCTTTAGTTCCTTCTTAGCCATTCGGTATTCTAATAGTGCCACTCTCTGCATTAAGCATATTTAAACCACCACAGTTGCCTAACAGAATAATTTATACTGGTTTTATCTTTTTCCTGCCAATTTCATTACTTTATCTTTCTTTACAGATTAGAAAGATGCTACTGTGCTTGTGTTCCATATTTTCATTCATCAGCTGAAAGACATTTAAATTTTATCCCATTGCTAAGACACTGTGAACAGGGTAGAAATGAATATGACTGAGCAAATATCTGTAAAGCAGATATCAAATCCCATGAGTATTGGGTTTGTGCAGGGTTTATATAGATGGAATATATGGTATATTTATTTTTGGACTATTTAAATTTTTTAACACTGATTTCCAGAGTGGTAGCATCAGTATAGAATCCCCATAGTGAATGAGAGAGGAATAGATCTCATATGTATCCCAAGTATTTAAAATTACTTTCTTCTACTAATTAACCACCAAGTCAAATTAAAGTTTCTTTGTTTATGATAAGACCTTTTGAGTATTAAAACTGTGTGAATTTTCTGGCAAAGAATTCTTTATACTTCTAAGTAAGTCTGAAGGTCTTAAGCGGATGCCCATTTACTGACTTCTCTTTCTTTGTGGTTATCCCCTTGTGGCTTGTTTTCTTCTTTTTTCTATTAATTTATTTATGTATTCTCTTCACATCCTAATATCAGTCCTCCTTTCCTCCCAGTACCCCCCAACACAGATCTTCCCCTCATTTTATCCTCCCCTAGGGAGCCCCCTGGGTATAACCCCAACCCCAACTGTTCTGTCTCATAAAATCACTGTAATACTAAACTCATCCCTTCCCACTGAGGCCACACAAGGTGGCCCAGTTAGGGGAACAAGATTCATGGACAACCCCTATACCAGATGTTGGGAGACCTATATGAAGACCAAGTTACATTTCTGCTATATATGTATAGGAAGAGGTTGGGGGAAGGGCTAGCTAGGTCCAGCACAGGCTTGTTCTTTGGTCGATGGTTCAGCCTCTGGAAACTTCCAAGAGCCCAAGTTAGTTAACTCCATAGGTCTTCTTCTGGAGTTCCTGTCCGATTTTGATCACTCAATCCTTCCCTCAACTGTTCTACAGGAGTCATTGAGCTCCATCTAATGTTGTCTGGATGGTAGGAAATGAACCTTTCCATTATTTTTCAACATGTACTAGATATAACCTCCACTACTGGATACTCCAGATAATCACTCTAAATTTCTTTTTAATGCAGAGAAACTTTTAGATTCCTTCACAGAAAATTTTAAACTAATTACCTGGCAAGTAACAGGGTTTTTGTTGTTGTTGTTGTTTGGTTGGTTGGTTTTTGTTTTTGTTTTTTTGCTAACCCACATACTACAATTCTCTAAAGAAAACCAGATAATTTGTTTTAAAACTGATATATGTAAAATTTATTTTTATTTGGCTGATGTAAATGTCATCTCAAAATGTTCCAGGAAGGTCTTGGGCATTGTGTATTCAGAGTCTGATTGCTGTGCCCAAAGATTTAGCTACAGTCTGGACTTGACATTGTCATGAATATTGAAGAATCTCTTTTAAAAATGTGGTTTAAAGAATTATCTCTGATTTGTTAATAAAAGTTTGAATAGCCAATGATGGTGAAGAAGCATAGAAAGGCTGAACTTCATATTCCAGCCAGGGGTCCCAGGGAGAAAAGCCAGTGAGAAGGATTTCCAGACAAGGCAGGTAAAGAGAGAGCAGAAGAGGGATGACCATGGAGAAATGAGTTAGGGAAAGAAGAGGTGGCCATGAGGTAGAGAATCTAAGAAGAGTCATGATGAGCAGTACACCAAGGAATTTCTCATGAAGATAGACAGCTTCAGCAGTGGGAGCTAAGGAGAGACAAAACACAAGCAGGAAGAACAAAATAATTGCAGGGGAGGGAGAGATGAAGGGGAGGGGAAAAGGGGAGCAGGATTAGATGTGGAAGGAGACTGGGAAGAAGTACAGAAGGTCAGGAAATTGAACAGAGGTGTGTAGTAGTGGGGAATGGGGAACCAGGATTAGGCACAAGAAAGTTCCAGATGCCGGGGGATGCAAGGGTTCCCAGGACTTAACAGGGATTAGCTGAAATGCCTAACAAAGGGGAGAGAAAACCTCTAAGGACCACATCCCATGGATAGGCACAGCTATCCATGGAATGTTAGAAGGGCCATCCAGAAACTGCTCCACCTAGGGATCCATCCCATCTGTAGCCACCAAAGACAGACACTGTTTCTGGTGCCAAGTGCTTTCTGACAGGAGCCTAGTATAGGGTTCCCCCAAGAGGATCTGCCAGAGCCTGACCAGTACAGATGTGGATGCTCATAGCCAACCATTGGACTGAGCATGGGGTCCCCAAGGGAAGAATTACTGGAAGGACTGAGGAACTGAAGGGGTTTGCAACCCCATATGAAGAACAACATATCAACTAACCAAACACCCCTGAACTCCCAGGGACTAAACCATCAACCAAAGATTACACATGAAGGGACCCATACCTCCAACTGCAGATGTAGCAGAGGATTGCATTATATGGCAATGGGAGAGTAGGCCCTTGCTCTTGTAGAGGCTTGATGCCCCAGTATAAGGGGATGCTAGTGTGGTGAGGTAGAAGTGGGTAGGTGGGTCCCAAGCACCCTCATAGAAGCAGGGGAAGGGGTAATAGGAAGGGACTTACAGAAGGGAAACCAAGAAGAGGGAAAACATTTGAAATGTTAACAAATGACATAACCAATAAAAAATATTTCTACCTGTATTCTGAGGATAATAGACTTGTATTTATCAGTTTATATTTTTCAACACTACTCATTCTGGTAGAAACTCATTAGAACATTGACAGACAAACAGAATTAGCCTCCATTTTCTCTGTCAGTGCATAAAGTCTTTTAAAAATGCAGACTCTCACATTTTTATTTTTAAAAAATAGAATGCTATGTTATTGAGAATTTCTTCCATAGGTTTCCTCCTGTAAAGGAAATGGAAGAAACCTGAACTAAGAGAGCATAAATTTCACATGGAGAGGAAAATAATTTTTAAACTATCTCATTCCTTTGCATTAACTGGCAATTGGAACTATATTGTTAATGGTCTGTGAATCTCTAATTACAGATAAATGTTCGTGTTAGTGTCTGTCCTCAGGGCAAAAATGCAAACATGTTACCATGAGAGAAGCAAAGAAATGAATTTATGCTTTAATGAGCTGTGGAGTCTTATTATCCACTTGATATGATATGACACTTTGACTTTGTACTAGGGACAAACTGGGAATACGAAGTTCAATTTGTATTCAGGAATTGTTTACTCAGAAAATTTATCCAATTATTAGTTGTTTTCATTTAATACATTGAACGCTTTCTTTCATTGCCTTTCCTTTTTTATTTTTAATTAGTTTAAAGCAATTATTTGAAAATTCAACATTAATTTTGTCCCTAATCTTGAGGGAAATTATTCATGGAAAAATCTACTCTAAGGTCTGTCATTTTGCTGTGACTGTTTGCTTCCTCTCCATAGAGAAGTGAGCAAGCTCAGACTAACCAGGTGACCAAATAAGAATGGCCTGCCCATCTCCTGAAGTGCTTATCATTATGGAGCTCTGCCAGGTTTAATTGAGCATTTAACTCATACTTTGTCACTTTGCTAGTTTCTAATGATTTATGTGAAGTCTTCATATTAAAGCTAGAAGGTGTTGATTTACATGCAGTATAAAAGTCACGTTCTGGTAACAAGACAACTTTCTCTCTCTAACTTGCCCTTGGAGTTGTTATTGTTGTTGCTCATGCACTGAGTTCAGTCCAGGTGGGAAAGAAGAAAAAGCATGGCCAATGAGCTTAGACTTTGACAATGACAGTTTGAATTCACTGCTGTTATAAAACGGGAAATTAAATGTTATGTGAAGGTCCACAGCTATTACACAGCAAATCAAAATGTTATTCTATTAGGTGAAAACATTAAACTTCAAAGTCACATATTCAGTGTTCTGTAACATATTAATATTTGCAGTTGTGGGAGAAAGGATCCTGTTTAAACCTTTTCTTGAGATTTACTCCACTCTTTATAAAGGCTATTTGTTAAATTATAAATAACATAGTTATCACTGAAGGAGAAATAAAATCAGCTCTCTTAACCCAAAATAGCACACAGTGAGTACATATAGTAGAGGAAAACAGGATAATGTAACTGATTTGGTGTTTTGTATATTGTACAGACATTAACTGCAGTTTAACATGGAGGAGAGTGAAGACAGTGAGGTTTAGTATCCGTACTCATGAGAATTTATGAGTTTGTACTTGGATAGAGCTTGTTGCTAAAGTGCTTCTCTAGTATGTGTGAAAGTCCATAGATTTGAACAACAGTGCTGGCACATACACAGAAGAAACAAAGCAAGGGAAGGGGGGAAGGGAAGGAGGGAGAGAAGGAAGGAGAGAAAGGGAAACACACACAGAGAAAGAGAGGGGGAGAGAGGGAGAGGCAGAGGGAAGAAGAGAGAGAGAGAGAGAGAGAGAGAGAGAGAGAGAGAGAGAGAGAGAGAGAGAGAGAGAGAATATTTACTAGTTTCAATTCTGTGAGGCTGCTAGTCAGATAAAATGAGCTATTTAACTTCCTGTGGCCAGAGAATGCTCACTGGGTAAAGCTGCTTTCTGTATGTCTGATGAAATGGGTCAGATTCTTGGAACCCACATGTTGGAAGGAGAGAATGGACACCTACAAGCCGTCCTTAGACTTCTACTGTGGTCCATGCAAACCTCCACATTACAAAACTTCTCTTAGCAAACTAACAACTAGACTAATAAATAAAAATGTATCTATTGCCTCTTTTGCTACTCATCGGGCAGTGCACTGAGTTCCCCAGAGATAAATTGAATATTGTATCAGATAGGCTAATAAAGATTTGACTTCCTGTACTTACATGATGTCATGTAGAGTGACTGAAAAGGTCATTCATATATTTTCATAATTATTCACTTGTGCATATATCTGTAATTATTATGGAAGGATAAAAACTTAAAAGATAATGTCTGAGAGAAAGAGTAAATAAAAAAAAACGTTGAAATTATATAGTATCCAGTTTGCTTTTGTGTGACAGAATGGAAATAATGTGTTGGGCCAACAATCTTTGTTGCTTAATCATTTTAAGATTTTTATTGTTTAACAATTGTACTGAAAGGGAAAGAAACTAACTATTGACAAATAATTTACATATTTGAGATAGAACTGTGTCAGTAATAGGGGGAATTAGTCTATGTAATACATTTTCTCTTTGAGGAATTTGGTAATGTATCTTAGGTGCTGCTCTAATTACAAATATATTTCTCATCACATTACTACTCTATTTAAAGATTAGTGCTGTCATTCATAAATATTACATCTGCAAACATTTACAAATTTTACTTTATAGTAACTCTGAACCCTTTTCTAAGAGCTTTCCTTTTCTTTAAAGTGTTCATTATCATTCCTTTGTGTGTGTGCACCTTTCACTAGAAACACAAAACAAAACAAAAACTACACTATTTCAAACTGCACTTGACCTTTTACTTTTCACTTTTAAATACTGTTCACTTTTATACACACAATATATCGCAGAATTCTTAATTAGTAATGTGATCATTGTTACTGCTCTTTTTTCCCTTAATTGAAAATAGATTTTTTTAAGCACTAAAACCTGATTATGGTTTCAATTTTTTCTATTGTATACAATTCCTCACCACCTCCCATGTCATCTGGATCTACCCTCTTTCTGCCCCTCATTAGAAAACAAAGAGAATTCTAAGGGATAATAATAAAATAAAATATGATCTAAGAAAACCAAAAGCAATACATCAGGATAGGACAAAATTAGTGAGTAGAAAGAAAGGAACTCAAGAAAAGGCACAAAAAGCAACAACCCACTAAATATTTTGATGCCAGATTATGTTTTCTCACTGAAAACACACTCTACATTGTAAATAGAGTTCAGAGTTGACAGAGAGGTGAATGAAATCCAAGGGCAGGAGCATGGAGAAATAATAAGGGGAAAGAGAATGCCACTTGGTAAAAGTAACCTACAGGGTCCACAGCCTGTGATGTTGGACAGATGATAACCTTGTGCTTTTCTTCCAGTGCAGCTGTAACCAAAGTCTTAGTCTTACAGAAGAATCAGTTTCATGGGGAAAGGGATAGGATTTACTATCTTGCACCCTAATTTATCTAAATAATTGAAGCGCAAGACAAGACATGTTTAATTGTGTACAATTAAAATATAAATAGGACTTTGAGAGTTGAACATTTTAAAAGTACACAACTTGAAAATTATCACTTTACCTAATTGTAGGCATATTTAATGCTGTTTAGTATTGTGAAAGTATCTTTTATTCACCATATATAATTATTGTTTCAGAGACTTACTACTGAACAGGGTCATCTTTTCTAGCTCTTTCTGAACTCTGGCTTTCTGGTACAACTCAGCTGTTCTAGCTCAAACTCCTAACAAAGATATCCGATTCAGACTAGCATCTCCCAGCTTCTGACTGAATTACTCTGCTTGGCCTCAAACTAACTCTGTCAATCTTTGTTAATCTTCTGGCTTCCTTCTGACTGAACTGAACACAACTGATTCCTGAGTCCTGGAATTACAGTTATGTACAACCACACCTGGATCTAAGATTTTCTGTACTTAAAACTTGCTCTGTACCAAGCTGGACTTGAACTCTGAGATCCAGTGGTCTCTGTCTCCTCCTGGGATTAAAGTCATGTCTGTATTTCACCAGAGAAACCATGTTACTAATAAAATTTCCTTTACATATTCTAATCATGAATTCTGCTCCTCAGACTTCTGAGTCCTCCAGATTTCCTGATCCAACGAGATGCTACTTCACCACACACTCAAATTCACACTTCTATCCAAATCCATACCCTCTTTCTTTCTCAGTGGGTAGAAAGAGACATGTACATTTAAAATATTTATATAACTTCTAATGTCTACCTCTTATTCTCTCTCTCTTTCTCTCCTTCCCTCTCTCATTGTCACTGCGTGTGATTGTGTGTGTGTGTGTGTGTGTGTGTGTGTGTGTGTGTGTGTGTGTGTGTTGTACATGCACATTCCATGGTATGCCTGTGCAGGTCAGAGGACAGCTTGGTGGAGAAGGTAATATTACTCTATCCTGTGGTTTACAGGGACTGAACTCAACTTGTCAGTCTTGTTGGAGACAAGCTATACAACCATCAGAATACTCTTGTTCTTTCCAAATTTTAGCATAGGAGTTGTGTCCAAACTACTTTACACTATTTCTTTATTCTGATTTTTATGTTATTTTTGTCCCAAAAGCTATAGTTTGTATTAACTGTATTTGTCTTTATTTTTTTGTAAGCCACACAGCATATTTCAAAGAAAAATAATTACATTCATTTCCTTCACAAGCTTAAGCACAATATTCTGTCTGTGAAAGCCCTGTGACTGGAATATATTCAGATCATTTTGTCGATACACTCTTAGAAGGTAACATCTAGAAAATTATTTAGTGTCAAATATTATTTATGTTAATAAATGTTAAATATCATATTATTTTATTTATAAATAATATATTTAGTACTCAAATTCATACCATTTTCATATTTGTGCTTACTCTTCTCTATGATATTTATTGACTTTAATATTCTTTAAATTCTATAATTCTTACTGTTGTGGATGGCTTTGAAATCTACAATTAACAATCAATAGTGAAACAATAAAATGTTTTTGTTTATTCACTGTAATAGCCTGTTTTTATTGAAAACCCTCCTATTTCTAATTTTGAATTATATCTAACATAAAAATATGGAATACCCAATTTTCATTGTTACTTTATCTACTATGGCATTGCTAAATTTTGAACTAGAATATTTTTCATAACATTCAAATTTTTAAATGATCCAGTTTAATTTCCTTTCATAAATGTTTGACAAGATAATGTCATCAATATTATTCATTAATTTGTAAAACTAGGATAATTTTATTTCATTCTATATGAAATAGAACATGAATAATTCATTTATATTTGAAATGTTTTATCAGATCAAATTGTCAAATATTGTAATTTCAGAAATACCTATTTAAATTACAATAAAAGCTACAATTTGTTATAACACTTATTTTATCTACTTTATTGTTGAGATAATTTACATTTTTCAAAAGGGTTTGTCATTTATTCATTTATTCTATTTTATGGACAAATCCTTATTTACATAGATCTGTATGAGCTCTAGTTAAATTGTACAGTAGACTGGCCCAGTAATGCAACTTAACATCACTGTTTTGCTGTCTTTTTGTTCAAAGATGTCAGAAGATCTCAGTCTCTCTGTTTGTCTCTCTCTCTCTCTTCATATATATTTGTGTTTCTATATGTGTGTGTATGTGCCTTTGTGTGTGTGTGTGTGTGTGTGTGTGTGTATTTCCAGATTCTTCTGAGTAAAAGAAACAGGCTTAAAATTATTGTTAGTGAATCTTTGAAGAATCTGTGCAAGATGATCTTTATGCACTGAAGGCTTGAGATTTATGTAGGTGAAAACGGAATACTTGAGTTTAAGACACCTTCATTGCATTTGAACTTTTCATTCAATTGGAACTTAGTCTTCTGATTAAAATGAAGTAACCAGTAGGCACCCCGAAACATTCACACAACTAACATCATATGGACTCAGCAGGTTATATTTAGGAGTATATAGGTATATACAAATACTTATATGTATTTATTAAACTTTAAAACAAAGGACATGAATTTGAGGGAGAGTGAGAAAGAGTATGTGGGAGAGGTCGAGGAAGGAAATGTCTCAGAGCCGTATGCTGCTCTGGCCTTTCCCAGATCTTTTGGGGTGACCAGCCAAACTCAAAGAACTGCTGTTTCCTCTGGGTGAGGTCTCAAGCAAAATTCTCCTCTGTGGCTTTCTGACATGTCTCCTTTACTCTGGGACATTTTTGTCAGAAGTTGCCTGCTTTCTGCAATGTCACTTGGCTTCCTCCTTCAATCATGTTAGACTCCACATGTAAATAGATCTTTTATCTCTTCACATGAAAGGATGAGATGAGAGCCAAACCCAAGCTGTTTGGGTTGAGCTTGGAATTTTTCTATTCTATTCTAACAATCCTTAGCTCTAGGCCTCGATGTTTCAAGCCTCCATATAATCTAATATTCCAAGCTGATGGATTTGATCAACATTCTCTCAGGTTCTCAGTGAATTGCTCTGCTTGGCCTCAAACTAACTCAATTTTTTTTTTCTTTTCTTTTCTTTTCTTTTTTTTTTTTTAACCTACAGCACCCGGTATTCCCAGGCAGTCTCCCATCCAATTTTTTTTTTCTCTAATCTTTTGGCTCCTTGTTGTCTAACTTCAACTGCTTTGGAGAACCTACACTGAACTACATGAACTGTACTGAGTGAGTGGAACTCCCTACCAAACTAAGCTGAACAAAACTGCACTATATGAACTACACTGGCAGAACTGACTCAAGTCTCTGGTCTTTCTCTGTGCTGGTCCTAAGTAGCTTCTCTTTCCTGGGCTGTTCTCATGTGAGGTGAGAGTATCTTTCATTTTTTATCTGATTCCTCACTTTGTCTGACTTGCAATTAAGTTGTCACTTTCAAACATGGTTCGTTACTTCTGCAGTCTATCTTTATCTTTATGGTTTGGGATTAAAGGCATGTCATTCCACCTGTATCCCATAGACCTAGAAGTTCTTTGGATGTGATCCCTTGCCAGAGCAGATAGGGTGCCTTATGTTGTACCAATGGTGGACAGCTGCTGGGGTCAGTGGCTAAGGCTCTCTCTCTCCCTTCTGCTGCTGAGACCTGGAGTGTGGGGCACATAAGTTAAAAAGGAGGCAATGAAATGTTTTATTGTAGGGAGGATAAAATAGGCCAGTCACGTAGAGGGAAGGAAAGGAGAAGAGAAGGAGAGGAGAAGAGGATAGAGAGATGTAGGAAAGAAAAGAAAGCAAGAAGGCAAGAGAAGAAAACAAAGAGCAAGAGAGAGGAGGAAGAGGGCAAGAGAGCAAGAGCAAGAGGGGAAAAGAAGCAAGAGAGAGAAGAGACAAAGCGCAAGAGAGGGAGGAGGGGGCAAACTGGCCCTTATATTGTATGGGGCATGTCATTTCTAGCTGTGGTCAGATGACTGGGGATAGGGTCTAGCTAGAATGCTGGGAGCTTGGGGTATTGTCTGCCTGACAGAGCACACATCTCCTGGGGGGAGGGGCAGCTGCGAGGGGTTGTGACTAAAGCAGGAGTCAAAGACTCAGGAATTATGGCCAAGTTCCTTCTGCCTTCTGCAAGCAGAAAACTGCCCGGGGAGGCTCCAGGGCTCAAGGCCAAATACTAGACTGAGCCTAAAGGACCTGAACAGACCACTGCCCACAATGCCCCACAGCCTTATTAAAGTTTCTCTACAAGAATGAGAAAGGAGAAATATAATTAAAATAAAACTCAAAAATAAACAACAATGACAATAATTAAAAACAAGTGAAACAAAGTATGATTTTTGTGTACTGAAAGAGATAAAATAATGGACATATAATAGCAATTTCAACACAAGAATGAACTAAATGAATGGCTTTATCATATGACATAACGGCTCAACCAACAGACACAGTCCATGTTCTGGTTGAAACGGAATGGATGTTTCTTGTCATCTGAATAGTGTTCACCATCTTCTTTACCTTGTGCGGGTTTACTAGCTAATTTTAGTAAACAACTCATTAAAATGCCATTGCAATGCTCTCAAAGGATTTTTCTAAGTCATGCAGTATGAAGAATTCCATTCAGGAAAGTTTGGTGTATGGCTTGTTGATCTTTGTGTTCCCTCCAGTTGCTTCAGAATGTTTAAATTCATGAGTCAAGTGCATTGACTTCAGCTCTGATATTTTATTGTAGAAGGTGTCTCTTTCCATCCTTTTATGTCTTTCTCTCTTTTTGAAAATAATCATACCTCTTTCATTGAGATATTTTCCTCTAAGATATCTGTAGGTCATGCATCTCTTTTCCAGGTTTGTATTAACTATCATCTGTAATGCTTTTTAACTATAGTCTATGGAAAAGAAATTACATCTGGGTTTTAAATAAAATTACCTGCTCACCTATGTTAGATTTTTACATATATTATGTTACACATTCAACTTTTTTTTAATTTTGTGTTTCCAGTTAAAATTCCATTTTTTCATTTCATTTGTTTGTTTGAGTTATTAAGATTTCCAGCAGGTAAATCTCTTACTTATGTAAGTCTTTATCCTGTATTTGCATATTAATTTCTCATGACATGTTTTAATAAGATGTGAAAAAAGATATTTTTAATCCTCATCTCAATTTTCTAAAGTAATGTATTCCTGACAAAAGCTTCTTATTTTAAATACTTCTATGGAGCATTTGGTGTTTCTACTAGATATCAATATTAAAGCATTTCTACTATTTCTTATTTTTCAGTTCTCATGCATAAGGAGAAGAGTGAGTGGGAAATATGAGGGTTGCAATTTGGGTCACTTAATCTACTGCTATGCATTAAAGTCTCAAACATATAAAGTTAGTCTGTAGCCTGTGAATGATTCCCACACAGACACATGATAGATAGATAGATATGATGAAGATTAAAATAAAAACCCTATCCTCATCCTGAAGAAAATTAAAGCATTCTACATCAGAATGCATGAGAGAATGCTGAGATTCAAATAGACATTTGAGAGATTACTTCTTGATATCTTCAGATCTTTCCTCATTTCCAGTCCCTAATGCCTGTCATAATAACTAGCACAGCTTTTAACCAGCCTCAAATATTTTGACCAGTCCTTTAAGTTACAACTTTTTTCATTATGTATATTCAATGTATAACCTTTTTGTATCTAAGAGACCTGTTACATCTCATTTCTTTTTGTATTTTTAATCTAAACTGTTATTTTTATTTATTTATTTAATAGATTTATTGTGAATTTTAATTTAAAGTCCAGTACTTTATAAAATACTTAATTATATCATCTATTTTGTGCATTTGAAAAATGAAGGTGGAACCTGCTAGGAAAGAACCATAATAACAAACTATATCCCCAATCCTTTTAAGTAGTTAATTTGCTTTGAAACATTTTGATAAATTGATGATGTTGTACTGTAGAACAGTGGGAAAAATTATAAAAATTGCAAATCATGAGATTTTAATTCTAATTAGAAATTAGATGAAAATGAAAATTCATACTCATTACAAATGATAATCCATGAAGAGAAAATTATAAATGAAGAGTGTGTGACTACAGCAGCTGTTTACTTTCAACATGTTATCTGTTCTTCCTAATACTCAGCAATGTCATGTGACTTCCTTGCTGAAAGAAGGTAATCCTTCAGTGCTATGTATTCCATATCATATTGACTTTTGTCATATTGACTTAAGATTACTTCTCTCAGAAGATTACAACTTGAATGACCATATATGTGGCTATTCTGGGTCCACATTCAGAACCCACTTTGTTCTATCAGACTATTTGGCTACTATGGCTATTTGGAGTTCGGTATTACCACAGAAGTCAAACAATATTATAGTATCTAGAATATAAAATTGAACTGTGAATCCTTAGTTTGATTGAAAATACTGTTTAAGGGCCAGTGAGATGGCTTAGTGCATACAGGCATTGCTAGCTAGCCTTCAACCTTGAGACTTTAAATTTGATTTCAGGGATACACATCTCTAAAAGAAATAAAAAATAAAAACCTACTGTGGAAGTTCTGATGTCCAAATGTTCCAAAGCACTGAGACATAAAGCTTTCTATACAAACACTAAATGAATAAATAATCAAGTAAACAAAAAAATTTTTAAAAAAAATTAAAGAGTTTGTTGGAATTGTTGAATAATTTTATCTAATTTCCCGTAAAGTCATCACAGGTTATAATAAACAATTATGAACATATCCTCATCATCCTTCTTGCTTACATAGTGTCTTAGTCAGGGTTTCTATTCCTGCACAAATATCATTACAAAGAGGCAAGTTGGGGAGGAAAGGGTTTATTCAGGTTACACATGCAAATTGCTGCTCATCACCAAAGGAAGTCAGGACTGGAACTCAAGCAGGTCAGGATACAGGAGCTGTGATACAGAGGCCATGGAGAGATGTTTCTTATTGGTTTGCTTCCCCTGGTTGCCTCAGCTTATGCTCTACCAGCCCAGGGCTGTCACCACCCACAATGGGCCTTCCCATCTTGATCACTAATTGAGAAAATGCCTTACAGCTGCATCTCATGGAGGCATTTCCTGAACTGAAGCTCCTTTCTGTGTGATAACGTCAGCTTCTGTCAAGTTGACACACAGAACTAGCCAGTACACAAAGTATGCAAACTTCTCAGTGTTTTTCTGCTGTGGGTTGGGTGTTAAAATATTTAATTCAAGTTGGGCGGTGGTATGCCATCCATTTATGGGTCACTTTGGAATCATAAACCAAAAAAAAAAAAAAAACAAACCCTCATCTCTCAATAAGCTTTCTTCATCTTGGTGTTTAATTTCAACAGTCAAAAAGCAAACAATACAGAGGTTTGTACCAGAGTGTTGGCTGTTGCTGCGGAGAACTTGACCATGCTGCTGGTGGGAGAAATGTAGACGATTTTGAGACTTTGAAACAAAAATAATGTTTGACAGCTTTAAGTAGTATCTAATTCCCCAGCTTAGTATAAACTTGGAAGGCAGTAGTATTAGGGATAGTATGGACCGGGGAAGCTCAATTCAAGAAGTTTCAGAAGGAAAAGAAAAATAGTATCATCTGGACTAGAGGCCATTGGTGTGCTGTTTGACTGTTTTGTTTCCCTTTCCTCTTTTCCTAAGCATGTGCCTGAGAATAAATTAAACAGGAATGGACTAATTGTTATACGAGATGTGATATAAAGGCCACATGCTATTGACTCTGTGATGTAGTTATTACTAATGGCTATTGTATACATGAATAAATTCTAGTGTGGCAGAAAGCAATAAAATATACAGTTTAAAGAGAAAAGATTTTCCAGCAAACAGTTCTTCATCTAAGGCCATAATTTATAAAGAAATAGTGTCATCAAGAGGAGACTTCCTACTTGACACTAAAAGAAAAGGAAAGATACCCTAAGAGAAAGATATCATCCAGCCAAGTTTCCAATCCTTGAATGGGAACATAAGCTGCTTTTTGCTCTCCAAAATCATGGAGTTAAAAAAATATCTATTGATAATGTGATTCAAGTGTACATGTAACTTTTATTCATCTGTTGTAATTGTCATCTCAGTGGTTTACTGCTGAATAAGCTCACTCTTTCTAGTTCCTTTTGAACTCTGGGTAGCTGGTTCAACTCAGTTCTTCTGGCTCAAACTCCTCACTAAAGCTGACTGAGTCAATCTGGCTTCTCTCAGTCTTTCCTTGAATTGACATGATTGGCTTTACCTAAGAAGATTAGGACAATTTGTTCTAATCTTCTGGCTGTCTTATTCCCTTCCTTCAGTTGCCTCTTGAGACCAGTACTAACCTGTATGAACTCACTAAGGAATTTAACGCTAATGCACTGCACTGGTTTCACTGACTGCCTCCTGACTGACTTAACTGACTGAACTGCCTTCACTCTCCCTGCCCTGCTCCTAAACAGCTTTCTCCTTCAGAGGTGGGAGTTTCCTATCCCTGACTCATTCTTTCAAATCTTTCTCTGATTTGTCACTTTGTCCACAACTCAACTAGATATCACTATCAAACATGGCTGCTACCTTCTAAGCACTAGCTTTACCATCATTGTTTTGGATTAAAGATGTGACATAGCAGCAGGATCATACAGATTTAGAACATCTTGGATGTGATCATAGCATCCATGTTGTTGGATTAAAATTTCTCTACATTCAAGGGGCCCAGGATCCTTCCGAAGCTAGCAGAAGAATTAAGAAAAGTCATGTACATGATACTGGTTTAGAATCATAGAAGATGCAGAAATAGGGTATCATCTATTCTTTCCGTAGTTCTTTCTGGGAGATGCTGAGAGCTGGCATCATGTGGCTCTGCTTCAAAGGCTCTAGGTAAAATCTCTGACAGACCAATAGGCCCTGAGAGGCTACTGCATAAAGCTGTGTACATGAATCCCAGGTTTCACTAAAAACTCAAAGAGAGTGGAGATTCCAGGAATGATGAATATTTGCCAAGGACAGAAGCATTGAGGAAGTAAAACAAGCCCAAGGGAGAGATGTATGTTGAAGGTAACAAAAGTATAGAGGAAAACCCATATAAGCCCTTTGAAATTATAGTCTCAGCATCAGAAATAGAGCTATATTATTTGGTATTTGCCCTACAGAGTTCTTGTCTGGCTTTGGTATAGTATTTTCCCACTGAAATGCCGTTCTTCAATTTTTGAGTGGTAATGTATATTCTATAACACTATATGCTGGAAGTATGTAATTTTCTTTTTTAATTTTACATGACATTACAGTGAAGAGACAGACTTAGGTCTCTGAAGAAACTTTCAACTTTGAAGTATATAAAGTACTAAGACAGTGAGAAAACATGAGGCATTTTTAAAGTTGGACTAAATGTATTTTGCATTACTATATGACCATAAGCCTATGAATGCCTGGGAGTGAAAAGTACTAGTTTGAATGACAATATTACCTACAGTTTCTGAGCTTTAAATAGTGAGCTTAACTTTTTTGATACTGTTTGGGGAGGTTTAGGTGTTGTGGACTTGTTAGGGAAAGTAGGTTCGAGGTGAGCCTTGAAAAGTAAGGTCTTTAAGCTCTACACAAGAACTGCTGGCAATTCAGCAGAACTGAGAGTAGGAGAAATAGTCTTCTTTTGGGTATCACACATAAACTGGTCATCCAATAGCAAGTAGTCAGCCCTGAAAACACATATATAAATACTATATGGACTACACATGTTGTGTTATATATTTAGGAATATATATGTATATATATACATGTATATAAGAATGAAATGAATAAAAAGAGTGGCCATGGTTTTAAAAAATGAGCAAGGCGGCTTATACAGGAAGTATTTATAGGAAGAAAAGGAAGTGGACAATTATATCATTTTGTTATAATTTATTAAACATATAAATACATACTTTTATTCTTCTCTCATGCAGTACATTCCAAGCACAATTTCTCCTCCTTCCACTCCTCCCAGTTGCCCTCCCCTCCCCTACTTCCTCTTCTCTTCCCCAGATCCACTCCTCTTCTATTTCCCTTCAGTAAAAAGTAGACCTTCCAGGGATATCAAATTGTCTTAGTCAGGATGTCTATTTCTGCAGAAACATCATGAGCAAGGAACAAGTTGGGGAGGAAGGGATTTATTACATTTCCAAATTGCTGTTCATCACCAAAGGAAGTCAGGACTGGAACTCAAGCAGGTCAGGAATCAGGAGCTGATGCAGAGGCCATGGAGGGGTGTTGCTTATTGGCTTGCTTCTCCTGGCTTGCTCAGCTTTCTCTCTTATAGAACTCAAGACCATCAGCCTAAGGTTGTCACCACCCACAATGCCCCCTGCCCCCGATCACTAATAGAGAAAATACCTTACAGCTAAATCTCATGGAGGCATTTTTTCAGCTGAAGCTCCTTTCTCTGTGATAACTCTAGCTTGTGTCAAGTTGACACACAACTGAATCCAGCATATTAAGATGCAATAAGATAAGGTACAGACCCTAATATCAAGGCTGGCAAGGTAATCAATTCATGAGTATAATTTCATATTTTCTTATTTTCCATTTTAAATGCCTTCTGAAAGAGGAAAAATGTAAAATTAAAATCTGTAATAACAACTGTCTGGAATGCTTATGAATATGTTAATTTGTTAGTATGGTAACATTTTGTCATAGACTCCAATACCTCAGTAGCCTGGTTGAGAACAATGAAGATTCTTTATTCAAATCTTAATTACTAACATTAATTCTCATATACAACATCAGAAATAAATCACTCATTGATCTGTGTTGGGTTGGTTGTGACCTGACTGAGTTGCTCTTGGGTCCACTCAGAAAATGTAGTGATACTTCTCTTTCAAAATGGAGTTAAAGCTGCTTTAAGAGACAGTTTCCTAGTGTATAAATCACATGCTGAGGAAGCTTTAGAGAAGGGCAACAAATGGTTCAGTGTCATATTATGGAATAAAAATAAAGCCTTCTTCCAGAAACTGAGCAAGAGTGAACCCAAACTTGAATTTTCATCTTCTCTTCTGTGTGTACTTTCTGTCTGTAGTGTGTGTTTATTGCTATGTTGCTGTCTATCCTGTGTGTGTGTGTGTGTGTGCAAGCATGTGTGTGAGTGTGTGTGTCTGTGTGTGTCTATGTGTCTATCTCTCTCTGTGTATATGTGTGAATGTGAGAGTGTGTGTGTGTGTTTGTGATTGTCTGTGTATCTCTGTGTGTATACTCACCACCTGCTGCCTGTGTGTGTTTTGCCTATATCTAACAAAGGGCTTTGATCAACATTTATTGAAAAGGAAATATACATCATGATATAGGAAAGGATGATGAATTCTGTGTAGAATTTTACAGTGAAATAGTTACTTTAGTGATCATAATTAACCGAGCACAACAGTCAGAAACACAAAGATATTATTAACAATCTGTACATACATTTTTCATCCAACATTTATATTTTCCATTTATTTACAGAGTATTTGTTTAAGGCTGCCTTCACCATACTGAATAGTTTCAGCAAATGAATCACACACACATACACACACACACACACACACACACACACATACCATATCACACTACATATACACATATTGTAGGTCAAAGGTATGGAGAGTACATAATTTAAGGTTAAAGTTTGTACTTATCCTAGGATGTAAAAACTAATTATATGACAAGTCCAAGAAATAGTAACTTTGCTTACATGACTTTCTTAAATGTAGTTTAATTCAAACAGGCTGATTACACAGTAGAATTTCAGGTTAAGTAAACAGTATTAAATGATCTCAAGGGTTATTAATTTTGTGAAAAGCTCTGGAAAATGTTCAGCCTCTGAATCAAGAGACACTTTAAAAATACATCACCAGATTCTAAGGAAATTCAGATCCTAAAAAAAATGCACTATAAAGTATGGAATAATAGGGAAGAATACATAGCCAAATCTCAAATATATGGAAATTACTTTGTCTTGAAATGATCATTAAAAATAAATTTTAAACATTGTGTTGCAAATATTTCACTACCAAATTAAAATGGTCATCTTGAAGTTAACTCAATTTAGTAGTTGTGCTTACTGAAATGGATAAAAATAAATATTAAAAAAATCAGGTAGATAAGTACAAAAGTTTGATTTAATAAACACTCTCCTTCCTATACTAAGATACACAGATATTTTTCTTTCTTTCTTTCTTTTTTTGTTTTTTGTTTTTTTATAGACAGGGTTTCTCTGTGTAGCCTTGACTGTCCTGGAACTCACTCTGTAGACCAGGCTGGACTCAAACTCAGAAATCTGCCTGCCTCTGCCTCCCAAGTGCTGGAATTAAAGGCATGTGCCACCACCACCTGGCTTTACACAGATATTTTTTCTAAGTAGTCATAAACAGAGATCTTGAGGTCAGATGTAATTTTTTCTCTTTAACCAGGAAAAGTGTTTATACACTACAGTATGTGTGGTACCTGTTATGAGTAGTATTATGACTTTTTTATGTAACATTGACAAAATATGTGCAAGCTCAACGATTCTGCTGATAACATATATTGTAACTTAGGAATGTATAGCCTAATGAAGGAAACCATAATTCAATAATGAACATAACATGAAAAGTTTATCTATGTCTACCACAAAATAATCATAAACATTGTAGGAACCCCCATCCTTAATGCAATTTATTGTGAATCAAGTGACAAACATTTGAATAATTATGTTCCTTCCTAATTATCATAATAATATTAATATTTCTAGCTGTCAGGTTTACTTGGCTGAATAATGTCTTCTATAATTTTAGTGGATTATATGTCATTTAAAAGTGCTTCTTTCCAACCTTAACAAAATATGATAGATTTATTCTGCTTTGAACTACTTACTAGATGTCTCTGAGGCATAGTTAAAGATTCACAATGTGCAATAGATGTATAAATGATTTGTTTACAATACTCCATATAAATGATTTGTTTGCTTAATGTCTTGAAAATTATTTGGTCTATTATGGTAGCTCATAGTCTTGTCATTGTATTGCCACAATAAACATGATCTGTATATGCTTCATTTCTATAAGTTCTCCAAGTCAAATTCAGACCCCAGTGTTTTTATATGCATAATGCTTACACAAAATTATATTAACTTGTCACATCACAGTTTCTCAATTAAGAAAAATTTTATGCAAATTTGCATAATATACTAAAAATATAAAGTAAGATATAGCCATACTCTACTAGGTTGAAAATAAGTAGGTTTTCCCCATCACACCTATTATTTAAATCATAAGATATCATAAATTAAATATTATAACTCAGATGAGATTGGGCAAGTTCAGGGTGGTATAAATAAATAAATCTAAAAAGTGGGAGGGAGGCTGGAGAGATGTCTCAGCGGTTAGGAGCACTGCCTACTCTTTCAGAGTTCCTGAGTTCATTCCCCAGCAACCACATGTGGGTCACAACCATCTGTAATGGAAACTTATCCCATCTTCTGGTGTGTCTGAAGACAACAACATCTAAAAAATAAGTAAATCTTACAAATAAAAAGCTTTGGAACATTAGTATTTAGGAATAAGATTTTATACAATGTAATTTCTGAAATTTAACTATTTTTACTAATATTTTTTTTGGTTAAGTATGATGCATGTTTAAATATCCATCTCTACTCTGGGTCTTAAGTATATATTTTTGAACTGCCTTTCAAGGTTAGCACATCTACAATACTGTTAACTATGACTGTCAAGAAATGTAAGTTTACACTTAAATAGTGAACTGGGATTGCACAAAATTAAGTCATGAGACTTTTCAATTATTATTTTAGTTATGATTTTGCTAATTTGTTATTAGCTTCCAACCAATGTGTAGTAATTTCTCCTAAATTAGCTGTTACTGTGAATAAATATTCTAATATAATTTCTCCAACGGAGGGTGAATGGGAGTCAATGCTGGCTCTAGAACATTTATAAGGCAGTTTCCACCTCAACTCAAAGTGAGAGTGAATCAACTCTGCAGCTCATGCATTTTGTTTTTGATAGGATCTGTAGGAGGAAATTACACTAGAAGTTCAAATTGGTTAGATGGAGCCCCAGTTAATGCCAAAGGGAAGTTTACAAATGGCATCAATCTTCAAAGTTAGCAAGGATCAAAAGAGGCAGCAGCTTTTGCAATTCACATTCAGAATTGGTACTTCATTTCTTGTGTTATATTTTACATAAAAGTCTCAGGAGCCTACAATAAATGCAGTCAGGAAAATGGGATTATGCAAAGCATCCAGGAAAGAAGTAGACAACATTAGGCATTATTGCAGTTTTGCTTCCTACTCCTTTTATTTGCAATGTATGTGCAAAATAACTGTTTCAGCATCAATCCTCATCAATACTGTATAACAAGTCACCTTTTCCTTCCTTTTGCCAAGTTTGTGTACATGGATGCATAACTTGCCAATGGATAGTTCAGTAAGTCACTATTTTACATACCTATTATTTATTAATATATTCATAGTGCTTTAGAATTTTCAACTAATGTTGTAAATTATCATTTGGGGTTTTGGCTTTCTAAAGCTTAGGTTATTTGTGTTTTATTCTACTTTTAGATAATATTTGAGCAGATTCTTTTTCATTCAGATTACAATAATCACTTATTTTGTATTTAAGAATAATGGCAAAAAAATGTTTACCAGGCTTACTCATCCTAGAGGCTCACTTATAATGTTGCGTCAGTCCTCCTCCTTAATAGATATGAAGAACATTTCAGTGTTCAGTTTGGGGGGTGCAATGTACTCAGTCATGTTTGGTAGAACTAACTGGAAATCACCATCCTTTTTGTTATTGTTGTTTTGTTTTTTTATTTTAAAGACTTATTTACTTTATACTTGTGAATACACAGTCTCTGTTTCAGACACACCAGAAGAGGGTTCTGGATATTATATATGGCATGCATATAACTTAAAGGAAGTTAAGCCACTCAAACTAAAAGAGCTCCCAAGGATATAGTTTTATAAAAACTATAGTATCTTTATTTTGTGGTTGGTTAGTATAGGCCAAGTGACTCCCAAAAGAAACCTTAATAGGCTCTGGGGATGTGAGACTGAGCTTCTATTGCTGAAGATACCACACATTTAGTGTGTAGAAATTCCAGTAACTGAACTGGATATGACCACTTTATTGTGTTTTAGAAAATGCTATGTAAAATCCCAAGGGAGGGAAACAAGCAATCCTACATACATGAAACTCCTAGAAATCATGACAATGACCAGCATGAAAAGATATGCAGAAAGCTGTAATGAATAACACTCACTTGCAAGTGACAACCAACAGCCAAGGAATTGGTCTTAAAGCCTTTCAACAAGAGGGAAATTATGTCTGGTGCAGAAAACCAAGCCAGCCCCAAGGGAATAATGGAGTCATGGTAGAAAAGAATCTATTACCTCATATTTTCCTAGCTCAATTCTTTATTACTTTGTAGATCTTACTCTTCCTTATAACCACTGACAAATGTCAGCCATACCTAAGAATCCTATCTTTATAACCTAAAGGAGTCCATCCCAGAAATCCCTAAATGGATACAATGTGAAAGATGAACAGATCACACAGAGGCAGCCCCATGGGTTCATCTACAACACAGCTCCTGCTTCTAGGTTCAAACAAAATCAAGGAAAGTGCGGAAGAAAGATTTAGAGCTTGAACACCAGAGATGCTGTTGTGAAGGTATCTGTCCTAGAAGCAACTGTATAAATGAGCACAGAAAAAATGCCAATATCAATGGACATATTATGTGGAGGTTGGAAATTTTACTAGTTCTGTTCTTTAACAAAGACCTGCCTACAATTAATGACTGGTTGTTTAAAGAGAATTAATGTCCCCACCTGATGAGAATACTTCCTGTTTATACAAAACAAAGTAGTCAGTCCTGAGACAATGTATGTACATATATATA
>NW_022196914.1:14243323-14252492 GCF_008632895.1 Mastomys coucha
ATATATATATATATATGAAGTTTGAGAAAGATTAGATGGGAGGTATTGGTGGGATGGAAGAGTGTAGGGAAAGTGATACAAATTTACTTCTATTAAAATAGTATTAAAATAAAAAGTAAATAAATTAAAACTGGGTGAGTTTACTTTCAAATCACTCTGCATATTATTTTATTTGATTATTAATATCTAAAATGTTTTCTTCCTTACTTTAAAAGTGCCCATAATTTTCCTTATACATAAATTATCATTACTGAAATTAACTTGTAAGCTATAAAATGTCATATTTAAGTGAAAACGATAATTTATTATTTTTGCTATTAAAATATCACACTTATAGCTGGGTGATGGTGGTACATGCCTTTAATCCCAGCACCTGGGAGGCAGAGACAGGCAGATTTCTGAGTTCGAGGCCAGCCTGGTCTACAGAGTGAGTTCCAGGACAGCCAGGGCTATACTGAGAAACCCTGTCTCAGAAAAAAAAAAAAATCACACTTATATTTTAACGATTATGATAAGAATTTAAATTGGCTAAGACTCTCAGTGTAATAGGAGATATAGTACCTGAGCAGAGCATCTCCTATTACTTGGCAAGACTTCCAGTGGAGGGAGATTGAGATTATTGCAACATGAAATTTGCAAACAAACCAAAAAATATATATATTACAAAAACCCTATTATTCCCCTATTTTAATAAAAAAAGTCAAGAAAACAAAAATGAGGAAAGAAATATCTCTTTAGTAAGGGTCCTATGCAAAGTGTGTATCCACAAGAAGTATAAAATCTTACCCTTCCTATCTCCTGCCGCGGGCCAGCCGATCTGGGGCCTCCCTCAACCCGTGGGAAAAACTGGGGTCCTAGTCAGGTGGAAAAGGCATAGGCGAAGAAATGATGGCAGAGACGACACATGAAGTACAGGATCTAAATGTATTTCTTAGAAATGGCATCAGACTTTTACAGTCATTGTAAAAGAGAGATGGTAAATCTGGCAGTTCAATAGTTGAGGTACATCTGAGGCTGTCTGAAACATACTGGGTCTAAAGCAGCAGCTATCTCCTCTGAAATGGTGCTGTATCCCCCAGGCCCAAGCGCTCTGGGCCCCCGGGAATGCGGATTGCATGAATCTGAGTCTTAGCCCATCAAGTTCTAGTGCTAGTCTTTCTGCGAGTCCAAGTGCCAGTCCTTCTCCGTGTCCAAGTCCAAGTCCTTATACAAAGTAAAAATCAGGCTTAAATACCAAACAGCAAACAGGGCAGATGTCAAGAGTCACATAGGCAGGTGACCCCCACACCAAGGCCAGCAGGGTCTGGTAGCTAGGTGTGAAGCAGGAGGAAGAGGGGTGGAGCCCTCACTGTTGAGGTATTTTGATATTCTTATGCTAATTCTCTTGTTCTTGCTGGAAGCAATGACCAGGAGGTTTCAATCTAGCATTTCCTGCTAATTCTCTGGTTCTAGCCAGGGGGGAGAGGGGCAGGCAGTGGGGAGTTCCGACCTAACACTTTTAGCTAATGTCTTAGAGTGAGGGAAACCCTACATTACTCTCTAGTATGCAAAACATTTCTAACTATTATGAACTGTCTATTGCCCTAAGGAATGTACTTGACCTCTGTTGCTCGCTCTGGGGAGGTTAGAAACATTGTGTCGGCCAGGAGACAACGCCCAATCTTAACCATTTACGAATCATTTCTTGGGGTACCTTTAGGCCTAATTATGAGGCCGTGTTGATGATTGGAAAGACTAATCTGGAACACGTCTGAGTTAGGGGATACCAGCAACTAGTCTGAAATCCAGGAGGCACAGAATCCTTTTGGATTCTTATTGCCTCTTATCCTTTAATCAGGATTTTATCCCCCATATTTTGGATGTGACTGGAGTAGACGAGTGTGCGTAGCAATCTCCCACCCAATACAAATACCAGAATGAATTGAAGACATGAATATAATGGAGAAAATGTGCAGAATATTAACTTGAGCAAGAATTTTTTATAAACCAAGTGTACTAGCAACATAAATCAAATGGAAAAAATGAGACACCATCCAAATTAAAAGCTTATTTATATAAAATTAAACAATAGCACCAACTGACAACATGTAGAATTTGAGGATATTTTTGCAAAGACAGAACAGCCAAAAATAGCAAATATGCATACATACATACATACATACATACATACATACATACAATCATTACAATTACCACATATATCTATGTATACATATATATATGTGTGTATATATACATATGTATATATATACATATATCTATATATATGTATACATGTATGTATGTATATATAGATATATGTATATATATATATATATTCCTACATACATATAGTGTGGAACATTTTCACCTGCATGAGATAGGACTCTGAAATAAGATTTATGTCAAGTGTTTAAAAACTTAGGAAAGTAGAGGAAGTATTTCTTATATATACTGTTGATGGGAATGTGATTTCTATAAATATTATTATGCATGAAATTATGAACAAAGTACCAAAAATTAAAAAGAATAAAAATTGAGCTACTGTTACACCCAGGCATCCAATTAGAATATAAAGCTTGAAATAAAATAAATCAGGTTGTGTTAATATGTCCTGTATCAAATTTAAAACTCATTTTCAAATCTAGTGATATGAAATGTTGAATAAAATGTTTGAATTTTCACAATTGGTGCTTCCAATGGTTGGCCTGACTTTGGTTTCTGTTTTTATCCTTTTTCATAATATGAATGTTAAAATGAGAAATAACTTCCAAATAAATAACTGAAAATATGCAAAATTAAGTTTTATAATAAGGAAAAGTACTCTCCATACAGCAATATATAAATCCCAGGCAAGTCCATTATTTTATAGTCTTGAAAATATCACTTTTATTCTCTGTAACAAGAAACATTACCAAATATATGTTGCAGAAAATATTTTCTACCATTATTTTGAATCATTCACTAACAAGGTAAGGAATAGTTGTATTAGCGGGGATTAAACAGTGCTTTGCTGTGAGATATATGATCACAACTTATAAGTACATTAATACGTTAGTGACTTTACATCTCAGTAATGTTGTAGTTAATATCAGCATATTAGTTACTGTTTATCTGAAAATTTAAAAGGAAAAAATTTCATTAAAGGAATTAGCTTTATTAGGATAATTGGCAAAAATATTTCAAAATGGAAGTATCCCATTTATCTTCTTTTGGTCCACATATTATTACAAAACAGAGTTACAGATTTTTTTTTTTAAAGTCTGGGCAAGAAATCAGGAAACTGATAATACATCAAACTTTAAATCACCCAGGTTGATGATTCTACTTTGATTAAAAAATATGCCACATAATTTAAAAAAAAATCTTCAGACTATTTAGAGTATAATTCCTCCAGGAAAAAAAATAACAGATTATCTTTTAAAAGAAAATTACTTTTATCCCCCTATATTAATTGATTCCTATCAATTATATTAATTGATTCCTATCAATTATATTAATTGATTCCTATCAATTATATTAATTGATTATATTGATTAAATGATTAATTAACTATAATTAATTAATCAATATAATTCATATAGAAATTATGAAGTGTGCTATGTATTCATGATAACTTCATCAAGCTTAAAATCAATTAATAAAGGAATATAAATTAATTAATCAATTAATATAGGAATCATGAAGTGTGCTACATATTCATGATAACTTCATCAAACTTAAAATCAAGGGGCAAATAAACAGGATGGAGAATGAAAACAAAATTATCTTAAAGACATTTCATGGTCAGAAAGTCAAAGATTTTTCGTTATCAGAGAAATGCAAAGTTGTTATATTCCTAAGCAATGCAGAAAATAAGAAAAGAAGACCAATTGAAAATTTTATGTAGAAAGGTATAAATGGGACTCTCATCTAGAGATTTACACTTAATGAAGCTAATTGTGTGTTTACTTTTCTTCTCCTACCTTTCCCTGTTTTACTAATTTCACTGCAGTGGAAGGGGAACCTGCCAATAACTCACAGTGCCTGCATGCTGTTCATTGAAATAAGCATTGTGTTCAATAGGACTTCCTCACTTAGGGAACACTGTGGAAGAGAACACAAAAAGTTTGCAAAAGCCAGTGGAGATGGAAGACACCAAGGAAACAAGGTTTAATGGGCTGAGAAGGAAAACATGCATGTAACCTCACAGAGATACAGCAGCATGCAAGGTGCATGCAAAGGTCTGTGCCAGACTTGGTCCTAGACTAAAGGAAGAAATGGACACAAGCGCCCAACTTTCTTCAATGGACAACCACTGCAAAAGAAAATTTAGTTTACGCTAGAAGAGTCTCACTGGCTATACCAACCACCTTTAAGGCAGGCTCCAAGCCCAGCAGTGGGTGACCAACACAAAAGGAACTCAGAGGAGGTTTATTTATATCATTGTACGTTGCCTAAGTGAGCTGCACACATGAGCACGGGCACACACACACACATACACACACGGACATATTATTTTTTCTGATATTGTGTCTTTATAGGATTTTCTGTGAGCAAATGTGTTTTCTCTGCATGTATATTTGTTTCTGCTACTTTTACTTAGGCTTCATTTTTTCTTTTTGTTTGTATATTTTGTCCCATTCAGGTTTGTTTGCTTTTATTCTATCTTGCAAACTTTTACATGCCTTTCTGTTAGTTCTTTTTTATCTAATGAAAGAGAACACACAAAAACCCAAAAATATAAAATGTAGTAAAGATTTTTTAAATACTTTCTTATTTTGTTTTTGTACTATTATAAAAAATATTTTTAAGTATTACCATAAAGGGTTTATTTAGCTCTCAGTTCCAGTTTACAATCTGTCATATCAAAGAAATCAGGGTGGCTAGACTTTGAGAGAACTAGTCATGTTACGTTCATAGGAAAAAAAGGAGAGAGATCGTAGAATGTGATTAGATTCATTTCATTCAATATAAGACCAAAATACTCAAATAATTAAGTGTACATTTAAGATGGGACATATGTCATTGTGAATCCCAGCCCATTCAATCCATTCTAAAGGCTCACAAAACAGTCTGGAAGAGTTGGTACAAATCTCTAGGAGCTAGAGAATTACGGTGTGTTTTGTAAGATTGTGTCTTCTAGTAGTGTCAGAAGCTACACACATAAAGTCTCACCAACATGACTGCCTAAACATGAGTTTAGCAAGAATAAAAGCAATAGATATGCCAGCCAAAGTATATGGGGGGGATAAGTCACAAGATCTCAACCCTACACACAGAACAAAGGGTAACTAAGAACTACTGAGAGTGTGAGAAATACCCTTACCAGGGGAAGACAAGAACAATTAATTATCCAATAATGAATTTGGGGGCAATGGGCAGTTCTGACAGCTGGAGTCCAGTAGAGCAGCCACCTCAGAATCCCAGAGACCCACTGAGCAAAGTAAATTTGTTCATAAGGGATGGCAGGTGTTCAGTGATAGCTCCTGAGACCAATGGCTCAGATTTCAGCCCAAACCCCTCACAGCTGCCCCTGCAGAAGTGTGCTCTATCAGTCAGACAAGGCCTCAAGCTCCCAGCATTCTAGCTGGACCCTACACCCAGTCATCTGACCACAAGCCAGGCACGCTAAGCCCCAAACAATAAAAGGGGCGGTTTGCCCCCTCCTCACTCTCTTACTTCCTCTTCCTCTTGCTCTCTTGCTCTCTCTCTCCTCTCTGCTCTTTGTTCTCTTCTCTGCCTTTCTCCCTCTCCTTCCTTTTTTCTCTCTCTCTTTCCTCTCCTTTCTTTCTCTCTACTTAACTAGCATATTTCTCCTACCTAAAATAAAATAACTCATTTATACATTGCCTCCTTTTTAATTAAGGCACCTTGCAGCAAACAGGTCAGCCCCCAGGGAGAGAGACCAGGGTCTCAGTAGCAGGCCCCCTGCCACCCGGGAGAGAGAGAGCCTCAGGCAAGGGCCCCTCTGCTTTTGGAACAACAACAAATGATCAGTCCTAAAACCATACAAACAAGTAACACAATACAGATTGAGCAGGTTATATTCAGTGACATAGATGTATGTTCATGTATGTATCTCCATATATCAGAAATTATGGAAAAGGTAGACCAGGCATTTGAAAGAAAGCTAGGATAATTACATGAGAAGGCTTGGAGGGAGGAAAAAGAAGGTAGAAGAAATTTTATCATTATCTGAAAATAATATGTATAACTATATAAAACCATAACTATATAGATCAATAAAATGATGTAATTCCATATCTACCTATTTATAGGTATAGATCATCAGAGAGATGTTCAAAGGCCCATATTCTAGGAGATGCAAGGCCATGTCAAGTTGACAATTTCTACTAAACACCCCGGATACAAATCATAAGATTTTCTGGAGAAAAAAAAAAATGCGAGAAGAAGGGAAGTAAATATTTACCAGGCTTATTGTTGGTGACAGGATAAATTGAAAATACACAAAAAAATTAAGGAAATTTAGATTCTCTTACTTAAACTAATAATGATATATATGTGGTTTGATATTTTTGAGAAAACCAATCTATGTAAAGACATCAGTAATCGCTAATCTAACATTTTGATATACATTTCACAAGTCACGAGGCTTTGGCATTGTTTTTATAAACTGGAAGACCTTACCTATAGACTGCAGGTAAGGTCAATAATAATTTGGAGACAAGAATTAGTATTATTCATGAATATAATTTGCAAGTTTTCTGAAATGTAAGAACTGTGTTCATTGATTCTGAATAGAAACCCCAAAATACACAAAATATTTGTTACTTCTTTTTACTATATCAAGATAAAGCTTGACAAGTTAAAATTGGTAGACTACTTGATTATATGAACTAACCTAAATTCTCAAAAAGACATTATAAGGGGATCTATTGCAGAATAACATTTCCAAAGTTGAAGTGATTTCTAACTGATTAAGCAAAATCTGCTTTATTATAAAACCAATATAGTATCTTGTTTTTCTTCAATCTTCAAAAATATATTTATTTTTCTTTAAAACTGTTTTCTGTTTAATAAACATAAAAATTGTATCATTTGTGACTGAATTCTCATTTTTCCTTCTACAAAAATTAATTCAATATTATATATTAATAGTAAAAACAACTATCAAGACTGTCATGTTTATATGTGTATGTGTTGCATCAAAAACACCTTTTAATGAAAGGTATCACTATTTTATGATAGCTTCCGGCAGGTTTTGGGTTACTGAACATTCTGTAAAAAGATAAAAATCACACTACATGTATCATCCCATCCACAGAAAGACAGAAAATGACAAAGTGAAATCCAAATGGAGTATATCTAATTCTTAAGTCAAAGAACAAAATGTTACACACAATGCCACCCCCACATAAACTTTCTGAGTGTATTTTGGATTATGTTTTATAGATTATTACTGATTTTGAACAATGAAGTTTATTGATTGACTGATGTTAAGAGACCTATATCAATAGCAATTAATTTACTGTAGCACCAAAAACAGAAATAATTATCAATTAACTTTAGATATTCCTTTTTTCATTTGATTATATCTCTTCATTTAAGACATTTGAACAATTATCCAACACTAAGTGGAATACTGTGAAACCATAGAAATAAAGGTCACATTATGTACAAATACTCAACAAGTACAGAATCTACATATGTATGTGAAATAAATATATGTATGATATTTATGTGTGTATACATATATATGCAAATAAATAGAAGATCATGAATATTAAAGAGTAAAGGAGTAAAGAGAGCATAGGAAGTAATGGAAAGACAAAAGGGAAAGGGGACTCTTGAGTCATTATACTTTAAATTTTGAAAAAAAGTCCTGAAATACCTATCAAAGTTTCAGCCCATGTTTTGCAAGAATTTTGAATACTTTATAGGGAAAACCTAATTCAAACGAAACTAAAATTTTAAAAAATCAATGTTATCTGTTAAGAAAGGGTTAATTCCTTCTCTATTGCATATAAAGATCTCCCTAGAGTCCTTCATTCAATTTCAAGTATTTAATCAAATGAGAAAATGGAAAGTGTTAATCAAATGGGAATACTCTATGCAGGTTTTCCCACTGAGACTGCTCCCATGGTCCTATTGACAAAGTTAATGAGATTTGGATACTTGGGTATAAAACCTCTCATTAAGAGAGAAAAATGTGTCAGACCTCTGAAGGATTTCAGTACATATTTGCCAAAATCAATGGTTGTAGTAGATAAAAGTCTCAGTCCTCTGTTCTACATTCTCACTTATTTCTAAAGGTGGTCCGCTTATTAAACCCAAGCCTGTACTTGTATGCCTGAACTTGCATGCACATATACTCATAGACAGAATTATCCCTCTAGGGCCAACTTCTCATTCCAAGTTACATTAATAAGTTTCAGTTTGTAATGACAAACTTTATAACTTTTATACCGACAACAAAATAAGTGAGCCAAGGCTACGGACATCAAAGGCTACAGCTTGTTTCTTAGAGGGTACAGTATAGATTTAAACTATAGACATTTGAATGTCCCATCTTAGTTTAGATATGTTCCATCTCTGGAATATAAAATAACAAACAAAACCTGTAACATTAATTTTATAATGGAACTAAGACCTAGAAATACTTACTGTCTGTTTTATATGCTAACCTTTATAACCTCCCTGTTTTAAAAGAATGAACAACATTAAATGCAATATTTAATACTTAACTCTAGATATAAAACAGAATTTCATGCAAAATTAGTTTTAACTTATAGTAGATACAAACAATTTCAGAGAAATACATTTTAAATGCTAACATATTAGATACTTTTATGGTGAGTCAAAGATTAATGAAATTAACATAAAGATTTTGTAATTTTATCTCAGGTCTTCCAGAATATTAATAATATAAATATGTTAAAGATGTACTTAGTCATTTTACAGAATTTCTACAAGTCTTAAAAGATTAACACCATAAATACATTATAGTTTGAGTATATGCCAAAATGTAAATAAAAATATTAATGTATTAACATAACTATTCCTCAGGACTTCAATGAAAATGAATCAAAATGAAGGAATAACATCCCAGGAATGTATGCAATGTATGGTAATCCAAATGTATTAGGATTCTTTGTTATTTCATTCTCTATGCTACATATGTTTTATTCTTGTCAATAAAAATTTGGAATTACAAAAGTGAACAATGTACTATCAGCTTCAACAAAAA
>NW_022196914.1:14252502-14288195 GCF_008632895.1 Mastomys coucha
AAAAAAAAAAAAAAAAAGAGGGGCCTGCAGAGGACATTGAAAACTAACTGTTTTGTTGTTCAAAGCACTTAGACATACAAGTAAGAAATGATAGCTTCAGTCTAAATCACTAAACCCTGGACCAATGTTAAAGTTTACAAGTGTTAATCTTTGTAAACATTTAAATGGTAGCATTTCAATAGTATCTCTTATGGCAATTTCTAGGAGCTACCAGTCACCAACCATTTTATTAAACATAAATTCACAAATTTACACTATTTTAAAATTTAAAATATTCAAAGTAACTGATTTCACACCTTTGCTAGAAATTTTCTTCAGCAGATAAAATATTTCTAGTAAGTAGGTATGCCAAAAAAAATATTAGCAATGAATGAAAAAAATATGAATCCATGTTAGAAGTTTCCTTGTTTCATATCTGACCTTAATAAGACACAGTCAAATACTCTGAAAAAAATAAAATCTCAGAAAAAAACAACACATAAAAATAGTTTTTTTATGTTCATAATAGGCAGCTCTATTTTAAGACATTAAGCATGAGTTCATACAATTGTCATATTACCTCTAGATAACCAGCATCACTTCCCTGTTGAGTTCTACCCCACGACATGGTTTAGCTGCTCTCATGTCCAGAGTTCTATTTTTCTCTGCATCTCCCATAAGCCAGCCTTCCCCCTCTATTACTATTTTTTGTGTGTGCAAGTTTCATATTCCCATGGGCAGTCTACTGACATCCTGTGCTACTTGCTTGCTCTGCCCAAGTTATTTCCCAAGGCACCAATTACTGGCTTTGTGTGTTCTATTTACATAGCAGCATAGGCTTTGCCCAGTACTGTTTCCTCATAATCTCAGTGATTGTTAGTAGTGATTTTGCTGAATCCACAGTCTTTCAGATGATGAATATTGTATTATAACACATATACCTGCACTAAACATATTGCTATCAAGTCTGTCCTAAACACCAAGATGCTTGTAAAAAATGGTAGATATGAATCTGATGATAAAAGGTTGAATCAAAAAGAACCAGAGAATAGTCAGTAATAATAGACAGAAAGTCCAAGTAACAATTCAAATCACTTGTAAAATGCTAGTACAGAAAAATTATATTAGACCATAAGAATGCTTATTTTGAAAAATATGTTAACAGAAAACATAGAAAATATTAAATTAAGTGGTTTTACCATTAGATTTAGATATGCGTATCAAGGGGCATATTAAGCTTATATAAACACCACCTGTCACATGGCTCTGACTTTCCCTTAAGTTTCTTCTGTGCAAATTTCAAGATTTATAAGTATTTTCTGCCACAGAATTATAGAGGCAAATAAAGGCAGATGTGAATAAGTCAAACCACTCTAAAATTTGGGAAAAAAGAATTATTGGATATGAATTAGAAACAAAAAAGATTATTCAGCCACATATATATATATATATTTTTTACATAAAGCAGCCACCTACAGTGGAGCTATCACTTCTGAGAGAAGAAAACAGCAAAATTATGCATGGTCTCAAATGAAACCAGTTTTAGGTAACTCAAACTCCAGAAGCATAAAAAAATAACAAACAAACAAACAAACAAAAAATCCCAGAAGATTCAGATTATCTGACAAAATATAGCAGGCCAAGGGCTGCAAAGATGTCTCAGTAGGTAAAATTGCTTGTAAGAGAGAGTGAGATGAATTGGAATTCCCTGAAACTGTAATTAAGAAGACTGCCCATGTATGCTTTTTGATTGGTGCCTTAGTCTCTCAGAGCTCCCAGGGGTCCTATTTGACACTGTAATTCTTCCTATGTGATTCCTATGCAATCCCCTTTGGTTCTTTGAGTGCTTCCCCTAACTCTTCCATAGGGATTCCAGACCTCAAGCACCCTCTCAGAAGACAAGGCAAGGGGGATGGGGTGAAGAATTTGTGGACGAGGGACCAGAAAGGAATGTAAGTAAATACAATAATTGAAGAAATAATTGAAAAACAAAGAAGGCTGCTATGGTGAGAACCAGAAATCACATTGCTCTTATAGTGAAAGGGAAGACAGAGATAGGAGAATCCTCAAAACAACTGAGGGCCAGCTAGCAAGGCACAGGCAACTACAAACCACAGATAGATACTGTCTCAAACAGAGTGGAAGGATAAGACAATTCCTGAGTTAGTCCTCTGACCTTAATACTTGAGTGGTGGCACAAATACCCACATACATGCAAACTCAACATATGCAAAGGAAGTGTAGTGCAGAGCTTGAAGTTATAAATGTGAGGAACTTAAGTTGTACATGAACATGGGAATTCATAGAAAAATATGCCAGTTGTAAAGCAACACATGGGAATATGATAGTTTTTGAAGCAAATAGTTAACTATTTCTTCACAAATGTCCAAAACCTTTACTGAAATAAAAATTATTGAGAAACCATGAAATATCCAATTGATCCTCATGATAGAAATATAAGCAAATTAGTTAACAAACTATATTCATAACTGAAAGAAATAGAAGGATTGTTTACTTCAAGCATAAGATTTAAAATTTTTAATTAGAAATTAATTAGACAATCAAGTGAGCTCTTCTAGTTTAGGAAAAAGCATAATATTTTTTTTAAGGGAGTAAGTCTATTAGAAATGGATAATAAGAACATTAAATATTTGCCTTTTCATTGTAAACATAAAAGAAATATTTTGTTTCTATTTATTTGCTTTTTTGTTTGTGTGTAAGAAATATTTTTAAATTATTTTACTTATATAACAATAATTTCATATATGAAAATTTTAAGTAATTTTGTTGAGTTTCATATTTTCTTTTTTTAATTAGATATTTTCTTTATTTACATGTAAATTTCTCCTTTCCCAATCTCCCCTCCAAAAAACAAAGAAACAAACAAAAACAACAAAAACAAACCCCTGTTGCCTCCCCCCTCCCCATGCCTGCCACCTTACCCTCTCCCACTTATTGGCCCTGGCATTCCCCTACATTGGGGCACAGAACCTTCACAGGGCCGAGCTCCTCTCCTCCTATTGATGATCGAATTTGCAATCCTCTACTATACACATGCTGCCAGAACAGATCCCTCCATGTGCAGTCCTTGGTTGGTGGTTGAGACCCTGGGAGCTCTGAGGGTACTAGTTCATGTTGTTGTTCGTCCTAAGGGGCTGCAAACCCCTCAGCTCCATTGGTCCTTTCTCTAACTCCTTCACTAGGAACCCTGTACTCAGTTCAATGGATGGCTGTGAGCCTCTACATCTGTGTTAGTCAGGCACTGACAGAGCCTCTCAGGAGATAGCTATATTTAGGGAGGCTTGCCCTTCCTTCAGTCTCTGCTCCATAGTTAATCTCTGCAACTCAAGGAAAAAGCATAATTTTATAGTCCTGTTAGAAGCATGTGTGTCATGTTAAGCCTTCATGTGCTGCTAATATATTTACTAAAATAATATTGTATGAAGAAACATAATATTACTTTTTATTGGTTATTTTATATATTTATATCTCAAATGTTGTCCTCCCTTCCTAGTTTCCCCTCCACAAACCATATGCCATCCCTCCTCCCCTTTGCTTCTATAAGGGTGCTCCCCCCATTCCTGCCTCACTGCTCTAGTGTCCCCTCTACTGGGGTATCAATCCTCCACAGGACCAAGGGTATCCCCTCCCATTGATGTCAGATAAGGCACTCCTCTGCTACACATGCAGCTAGAGACATGGGTCCCTCCATGTCTACTCTTTGATTGGTGGCTTAGTCCTTGAGAGCTCTGAGGGGTATGGGTCTGGTTTGTTGATATTGTTGTTCTTGCTATGGAGTTGCAAACCCCTTCACGTCCTTCAGTTCTTTCCTTAATTCCTCCATTGGGGTCCCTGTGCTCAGTCTTATGAGTATACTCACAGAATATATGCTGTGAGTATCTGCACCTGTATTGGAAAGATGCTGGCAGAGCCTCTCACAAGACAGTAATACCAGGCTCCTGTCAGCAAGCACTTCCTGGCATCAGCAATAGTGTCCGGGTTAGGTGTCAGCAGATGGGAGCAACCTCTAGGTAAGGCAGTCTCTGGATGGCTTTTCCTTTAGTCTCTACTCCACTTTCTGTCTCTGCATATCCATTAGATAGGAACAATTCTGGGTTAATATTTTTGACATGGGTTAGTGGTCCCATCCCTCAAATGGGGGTCATGCTTATATAATAGAGATGGTCTATACAGGCTCTATCTCCCTATCATTGGATATTTAGACTAATGTCATTCCCGTTGTGTCCACAGAACCTACTGTTTCCCTGGCATCTGGAACTTTCTAGTAGCTACCTCAGTTCTCCATCCCCTACTGCTACATATTTCTGTTCAATTACCTGACTCCTTGTACTTATCTACTATCTCTTCCCACACCTGATCTTGTGCCCACCTTCTTTCTCTCCTCTCCTCTCTCCCTTCTAAGTCTCTCACTCCATCTTTCATGATTATTTTGTTTTCCCTTAAATGTAGGATTGAAGCATCCACACTTTAGTCTTCCTTCTTGTTAATCTTCATTTAGTCTCTAAGTTGGATCATGGGTATTCTGAGCTTTTGTGCTAATATCTACTTACTAATGAGTGCATTCCATGTGTGTTCTTTTGTGTCTGGGTTACCTCACTCAGGATGATATTTTCTAGTTCCATCCATTTGCCTGGCAATTTCATGAAGTCATTGTTTGTTTATTTGTTTATGTATTTTTGGTGGAGGAGGGTAATGACTCTTTTATGTAGTCCTGGTTGGTTTTGAACTTACTATTTAGACCAGGCTACTTTGAACTCACAGAGATCTGCCTGCTTCTGCTACCTAAGTGCTGAGATTAAAGAAATATGCCACCATGTTCAGCTCACAAAATTGATGTTTAATTAGTTTTTACCACCTATTTGTCTATGAACACAAATATTTGACAAATATTGGCAAATGTTTATTTTTTATAATTGCTGATTTGGAATGCTAACTAAATTCAAAATGGATGGCATGAGATATAGGGTTATTTCTGAGTTTCACTGTCTTGATCCTTGTGTCTCTCATAGAGGTTCTTGGGCCACTCTACTTGAAGAGGGAAGTTGTAGTTCACTGAAGATTTATTTTGTTACCTTCCTTTGAATCTACAGCAAATACTTTTCAAAGGGATATGACATTTGTTTTTCTGTATTTTTCTAAATATTTTTCATGCCATGTTATATATATATATATATATATATATATATATATATATATATATATATATATATATATCCCAGGAGGAAAAGTAAAAGATCACTAGGCATACAATTTACCAACTCGTACTTGTTAGAACAATTTTTTAAGAAGCAAAACAAAACAAGAATGTAAGGTATGAAAACTTATAGTGTATTGATTGAAACAGACTACATTTTAATCACTGCCAGAAATAGAAAGTTCCTTACAACTTAGAAATAATTTATACATTCCATTGGATACATAGCCAATTTAATTAAAATTATATCTCAAAGAGATATGTATATGCTATGTTCAGTATATGTGTTATTTTTAATCATTAACTGAAATATAAATTGCATTAGAATAAGATCTACATAAAATTCAGAGAATTGCTGCACAACCCAGAGCCCATAATTTGCAATAAGAAATTGTTAGTTAATAGATATTAAGAAAAGAATACTTTGTTAAATCCAGTTAACATACACACAAATGCATACATTCTGAAACACAACCACATGCACATGTTGAAACACTACAAAACAATTCCAAAAAGGGCATAATGAACACTTCAAAATAATGCACAGTCTTGCTGTATGGATTATGGTGATAGTAACTTGAGAATATTTTGTATGTTTAAGAAAATACTCTAAAAGGTATATATAAAATTCACTACATCATACATATAGCTAATGAGGTCAAGACGTATAAACTATGTAATTGAATTTGTTTTATCACTAGTTTATTCCTCATTATTGCTGTTTTTCAGTTTTACTGAGTATATTATCTGACCTTCTCATACATGCTATTAAATACATTTAAATTTCTAACTAATATAGTATTTCACATTCATTTCTTCACACTGAAAGTGACTTTTTTTTTTGCAAAAATAACATTACACTTGCAAACATTTAGAGCAAGAATAAAAGTAATTGAATGATGAAACAATATAAAATAAAATACTTTTTTATTCAGAGAGAAACATTAATTCAGTTTAGTGACCTACTGACTGTGAAAAACTATGCTATTACTCTTCAAGGAATCAGACGCGAACAACGCACCCTAGCAGCTGATTTAGATGCAAGGACTCCTGAAGGCCATGAAAACAAAGCTGTTTGAATGAATAAATCTCAGAGCAACAAGATGCTCACAATTCAGAGTAATGAAAGAAGCTTCTCAAAGACAATAGCACGGACTAGAATGAACGATATTGGCTGATGAAGGACAAAGGTATCCAACATTCAAAGACAGACTCTTTCTTTTTTTAAGGATTTATTTATTATTATAAATAAGTACACTGTAGCTGTCTTCAGAAGCACCAGAAGAGGGTTTCAGATCTCATTATGGGTGGTTGTGAGCCACCGTGTGGTTGCTGGGATTTGAACTCAGAACCTTCATAAGAGCAGTTGGTGCTCTTACCCACTGAGACATCTTACCAGCCTTATTTTTTTTTAAGATTTATTTATTATTATATCTAAGTACACTGCAGCTGTCTTCAGAAGCACCAGAAGAGGGTGTCAGATCTCATTATGGGTGTTTATGAGCTACCATGTGATTGCTGGGATTTGAACGGAGGACCTTTGGAAGAGCAGTCAATGCTCTTGCCCTCTGAGCCATCTCACTAGCCCCAGGCAGACTCTTTTTTCATTGGGTGACCCTATTAGGATGGGAAGGAAGGACGAGATCTCCATGCAGAGTTAATGATCTTTCATCCTAAGTACATTTCAATCCTTGCTGAATTGCCAAATTTTGTGCTGCTTCATTATCATTATCATTTACCTTGATGCTAACTTATTTCTCCCATGATTCTAATTTTCATTGGAAGTCCTAGGCAAGTCTAAGAGAAATTCAGAGTATTTTGAACAAAATACAGCCTACGCTTAGCCAAATTGTCTCCACTAACAACATATTCAGGGAGCTATATGATCACAATCTCATGATTTAGATATTGAGGGTATACATTTCTTTCATGTCAAGTAGAAAGGTTGATATGTTAAAGGGCAGGAAAAGTACAACTTAGATTTTGAAGTACAAAAAAATAAATAAAATAAGTGTTTAGAGCACTCAAAATTTTAGTATTTTCCTTTTTTGACTCCATAGATAAGTAATTCACTTCAGCTTATTTAAAACAAAGATGAGTAGTTACTACCGTGGATCTCTTCAAGAGTATACATTGCTACTAAAGTAAAAAAAAAAAAAAAAATCACATTAGAATTCATATATAAAATAATGATTGGGATATGGTAAGTTTTAAAATTTGTCAACTTATTTCTTAAAAGCAAAACTACTACTTGATCAAAGTTGTAGCTCCCAACTCGAATTCATAGAAACTGTAAACAAGCCAGATGGTGGTGGTGCACGCCTTTAATCCCAGTGCTTGGGAGGCAGAGGCAGCCGGATTTCTGAGTTTGAGGCCAGCCTGGTCTACAGAGTGAGTTCCAGGACAGTCAAGACTACACAAAGAAACTCTGTCTTGGAATAAAAAGAAAAAAAAAAAGGAACTGTAAACAAAGTTCATACACACCTACATAAAGACTAAAATACATGTTTTTTTGTGAAATTATTTTTACTTTTTTTATGGTAACTCAGAGCCTGTTGTTGTTACCAGGCAAGTTCTTCAATTTTGCACTGTATCACAGACTCTGATGAGGAAGCTTTAGAGGCACTTTGTTGAAAAGATTATATTTTCACATTATCATATGGAGTTTCCCTCTTATGTTCATCAGTTATCAATTAATTTCCCTCTTGCATCTTCAAATAAGTCATAGATATAACATACTGTAAGCCAATAAAGAAGGAATATTTTAATAATTCCTTTTTAAATACCAAGTGGAAATGACTATATATACAGCCACTGAAATTATTGAATATATAAGGAAAGCATATTATTAGTTTATTTATTTAGTCACTTTTGTAACAGAAGATATCTTTCTTAATTCAGTGTGGATAGATATCCTAAGAAGATGATGCATGAGAAGAAAAAGAAAGCTTGGCAGATATTCAAGAAAATCAATAACTTTAGAGAGAAAGGTATGAACAAATTTGCTATGCTACCAGGAGCTGACCAGTCTAGCGATGCGGACAGATCAAGGGCTGGCAAGTTTGGAAGTATGGCATATGCTGGAGTTTCCTATGATTCATGACCCTTGATGCTTGTAAATTCACAAAGATCCTTCTGGATGAGTAGATTACAGTAGAGTGGTGTCAACAGCCTGGGGAAGCTAGACAAACAGTGCTGCACATGAACTACAAAGTGGTTTTGGCATCTGTAGTTATTCAGACAATATTGCTGTTATAGAGGAAATTTATGGTACGTATTCACAGAATCTAAGCAATGCATCCCTAAGGTAGGAATAATATGGTTTCTTGGTAAGGAAGAGTAAGTGTGATTCTTTTAGAAGGAAAGCACATTATGGGCTAATGTGATATATCCAAATGGTTTCTTGAGTAAAGGAATGAAACGACAACTGTAAAATAACCTGATGCAAAGTATTTGAACACATTCTCAGATTTATAAACTGGCACTTTTTGCTGAAATTCAAAACTTAGATTTAAGAAAGAGCAAAGGACTTTAATATGTTTAGGTATCTCTCTCTTTCTCTCAGAAAATTCTGATATTACTGTTTTGTAGCATAAATGATGTGTTTTTAAACATGACAATCTGACATTGCCTTGGCCGATATAAAGGGAAACAAAGAAAAGAGCAAAAGAAGCATTTGTCCTTATTCAGGTCTAAAATAATTATTGACTGAGAGTCAACAGGAGCTTAAAAATACTACAGGAGATTTTTTTTCCATATGTTGAGGCCTCATATATTGGGAGCAGTGCCCTGAAATACACTTTATGTTTTCTAAATACATATCTTTTCTAACAACCAAAATCAGAACACATGCACATATGCCTCCTTCTGTGTGTAATACTGTTTGTCTGCTACCTGAAGATTATTTTCCAGAGTTATTCATTAGATTTAAGTATTCCTCAAATACTAAGCAGAACTAGGAGAGCAAAGAATAGCAAGAATTTTGTTAGATAAATGTATTAATTGAACCAAGTCTCTTTATTTATATTTTTCTGCATAAATATTTTAAAATTCTATTTTACTTATGGAGGAAAAAGAGAGGAAGGTGGAAAAGTGTGTCTCCACCCAGAATTCACACATACTCGTCTGAAGAATACTTTCAGGAATGAATATTTTCCTCCTACCAGAAGTTGCAAGTATGTAACACAAGTCATCAGGCTGGAATAGCACTAAGATAACTTGAGTGTTGTGTTGAAACTTCCATATGAAGAATTTTATAAAATTGCCTTGTCCATATTTTTTGATGATACAAGGTAAGTACAGGACATAACAATAATTGGAATATAGAGAGCTATTGATGCTAGACAATAACTGTTAAATTTAATTATTTTTGAAATCTCTCCAATAGTACCCCAAAAGATAAGGTTTGGAATTACAGAATATTATAGATAATGCCTATGTATCTACAAGAATCTGAACACAATCTAAATAATGCTAACCTTTACTTTAATTACTTAAAACAATGTAATATTGAGCCAAAAACTTGCAGCCACATCATTATTTGACTTTCAAACCATGTCAAAAAACAAGCACAATTCTATAATGAAGCTATGTATGAACTATAATATAAAATAATACGGCCACAAAACTTTTGTTGTTGTGTATCAAATCTAATAGACAAATATTTAACAAAAATTAAATTGTATTAATCCTACAACATACATAATGTCATGTTTTAATTATTTGTTATATTTGGATGAAATCAAATTTAATCCTTTTGGATAGGATTTTTGTAAAAAAAGAAAAGTTATCAAAGATATAAATAATTAAGGCATGGAGGGTAAATTTAAGATTTTTTTTTCCAGTCATGATAAAATATATTAGAACAGTAGAGAATTGAAGTACTAAGAGATTAACCATTCTAGGGGAATGTAGTAGAAACCAACCACTAAAATATTTCATTAGAAAGACAATTTATATTTATCAAACTATTTCTGGACCTAACTTACTTCAACTCTACTATCACCTCTATAGCTTATCTGTACGGCTGTTGCACCACACAATTTTGGTTAGAAGTAAGAAGTTTCTTACTAATCAGAATGTCAGAAAATTTCTGAAGCATAAGCATATTTGTTACTATTGACTTTAGTTTCCAATCCTGCTGTCCTAAGTGTTCCTTCAGTTCAAAGGAAAAGCACTTTACATTTGGTACACTTTATATCTATGAAGGAGGGCCTAGTGAGACTGTTTAAAATCTAGAATTGTTGACTTCTCTTTGGGAAATGCAATGGATATTATATTTGGATAACTCAACATGAAGCAATGTGTACTAGGAAAACTATCAATAGGCAAGTTGTGTAAAAAGTAGAGAAAATGCAGAGAAAAACCATTGAATATATAAAGACAAAATATATAGATCAGGGGGTAAAAAAGTCAAGAATAACATTCCAGGCCTGAGTGAATGTAAGTGTAAGAGTAAATCTGTAAAAATTTGCCTTACTGGTTGATTAAAATTCACTCTTCTGTATTTTAACAATGTGTTGTCTCACTAGTGTCTTGTATAAATATACTGATGGCATATTTTTCATGGAAATTTTTGAAAAAAAGTAAAAATGAATGTGCAGTTAATTTTAACATTGGGAAGCATAGCATAATGTCTCAGAACAACAGTAGTGCTGGGAATACGAAAAAAAAAAAAAGAAAGAAAGAAAAGAAAAAAATAGAAAAGAAAAAAAGTAATGTTATTGAGCTTTGGATGAACATAATTAGATAAGTGAATCGAGGTGGGGTATACAAGGAGAAATAAGAGACATCAATACTAAATAAAAAAGAATATGGCTATTTAATTTAAATTGTGAATTCAGTTTTGGTCATAGAAAGTATAGTTCTAGCGTAGAACTTCTTTTATAGCATAGAAAACAACAAAATTTTTTATACTTGCCACTTGGAAGCAAAAATGAAGATGGCTTGTGTTATTAACCAGTATGCTATTATAGGAAATGCAGAATTTAAATTTACCAAAGATAGCAAACTTTCCTTGTAAGGTTAGACATAATATTAATTCAAACAGTAAAGGTTCTATCTATTTTTGTATACATTAAATTCTCCAATATGAAGGTTCCACTTCTTCCATAAACTAAGGTTAACACAGTAAGTTAACAACTCAAAATAGCTATAAAGTCCCTTAAATTGACTAGGTTTCTTAGCAACCTCATTTCCTAAGAGTATAAAGACCATAACTATTTCTCAGAGTCTTTCTAGATGATCAGTTTTGCAAAGAAGTCTCTTGGGCAGGTCCAGTACCCTGAAAGCAGACTTTTGCTGAGCTACCTAGAAGAAACTAAGACAAGCTGAATAACTGACAGCGATTTAGACCAACAGGTCTACCTGGAAAGGGTACTTTACAAACTCTTGAACTGGACTGTTACAATTATTCAAGGTTTCCAGTTTTGGCAAGCTCACACACATACTCAGGTGGGCTTTGACAATGCAGTTGTAAGTCATCTCTGTTCCTGTAAGTAACCTCTTACCCATATTCCTCTAGGTAACTCTAAGAAAACTCATCCAGGTGGATTTTGGTGACATCTGTACTTTGGTCTGTTCAATGCTCTTTCTTGGGTGAGTGCAAATATATATATTATATATATATAATAGATATATTATATATATAATATATTTTATGTATCTTCCTCTGAATAGAAACTTTGTTGCACAACAAGTGGCTGTACATCAATATAGTTTTAATGTTAAGTTTTCCAGATTACATATAAGATCAGATGAATAGAGTTAAAAAAAAACTTCTAACCAAGAACCATTACAAATATTTAGAACATATAATTGTGAATAAAAATAAAGGATAAATTTATACTGCTTTGAAAATAAAACAGCATGTTATCACCACAATCAATACTCAAAATCACCTGTAATTGTCCTTAAGGTAATTGTGCTTACTATTTTCTTTTTTAAAAATGTGAATGAAATGTGTCATATTTTAAAAGTTATATTTGTGAAATAATGATGCTCATCTCATTTCCCCCACTGGGAAAAATAAGTGTGCATTAGTGCATTTATAAATAATGAGCTTTTGTGGAATGCAGCAAATAGGATAATTTTATCAATATTTGAATTATAAGCAAATTACAAGATATACTTGGATTTACTTCTATCTGCTTCCTTTATAACTTAAAGATCATCATTTTTTTATGTTTATAAGAATAAGTCTCCATTGTAGTAACCTTAAAATAAAAAAGTGGGGCTAAAGATATGGTTCAGTCTCTGCTCCACATTTTGTCTCCATATTTCCTCATGTGAGTAATTTGTTCACCCTTCTAAGAACCACTGAAGCATCCACATTTTGGTCTTCCTTCTTAGGCTTCATATGGTCTGTGAATTGAATCTTGGGTATTCCGAACTTTTGGGCTAATATCCACTTATCAGTGACTACATACCTTATGTGTTCTTTTGTGACTGAGTTACCTCACTCAGGATGATATTTTCAAGTTCTATCTATTTTCCGGCGACCTTCATGAAAGAGACTGAAGGAAAGGCCATTCAGAGAATACCCTACTTGGGAATCCATCCCATACACAGCTACCAAACCTGGACACTATTGTGGATGCCTGGAGCTGCTTGCTGATGGAAACCTGATATGGCTCTCTCCTGAGAGGCTCTTCCAGAGCCTGACAAATACAGAGGCAGATGCTGGCAGCCAACCATTGGACTGAGCACAGGGGTCCCAACTAGAGGAGTTGGAGAAAGGACTGAAGGATCTAAAGGAATTTGCAGCCCCACAGAAAGAGCAACACTATAGACTTCCCAGAGCTCCCAACCAAAGAATACACAAAGGGACCCATGGCTCCAGCTGCATATGTGGCAGAGGATGGCCTTGTTGGACATCAGTGGCAGGAGCTGCCCTTGGGCCTGAGGGTGTTCCAGCAGTGGGTTGGCAGGTGGGGGAGCACCTTCATGGAGGCAGGGGGAGGTGGCATGGAGTAGGGGGTTTCCGAAGGGGAGGCCTGGATAGGGGAATATATTTGACATGTAAATAAAGAAAATATCCAATTAAAAAAATAAAAGTGAGAGATGGCTCAAGATTTAAGTATCCTTTGTGCTCGCTGTTCGCTCAGAGGACCAGAGTGTGATTCTATTATCTATGTTGACTGACTTTAAATGGTCTGTACTTTCAACTCCAGGAACTTTGGGTCCTTGTTCTGGTCACATGGGCACCCACATGCGGGTCCATATACATACATGCAAATCCATACATACATGTACACACAGACATATAAGGATAATGCTGATGTATAGTTAAGTACAATAAAATTTTAATTAAATATATAATGTTAATATGGATTAGTATGATTTAAGCAAACAAATCTGAATGCATATTTGGTTAAATAATATCTGTTGAAAATCATAGGTCATGTAAAAGTAATATAAAATCCATAATTATTTCCTATCAAGTCATATACCACATAGTCCTCTAATTAACAAACATATTTAATTGAAGTTGGATGTTTATGAAATATGTATTTCTCTATGTCATCAGTTTTATAGAAACGAAGGGGAGCATATTAGGGTATATGAGAAAATTTTCTTTTCTCATTAATAAATATTTAAAATCTATTCCAAAAATGTCTACCTATGAAAACCTGAGAAATAACATGCAAAGGAATACTAATGCAGAAGGAGAAAATATGTCCTGGAGTACTACTCCTAGACAAATAATAATAATAATAATAATAATAATAATAATAATAATAATAACAATAATAATAATTTGAAAAGAGAAAACCCTATAGGAAAACAATGACTCCTGGCAGAGGGAGAATAGGCCTCTCTGGTACATGAAGCTTCTCTCATTTGAAATCATACACTGTCAAATAAGAGAAGATGAATTAGCAGGATGTGTCTATATATTTGTATATAGGATACATAGAATAGGTTGGAGTGAGTGGAGAAGTTATTATACTTTAATTAAAATATATTAAATATAATAAGGATTAGTAAACTAAAGGATAAGTCAGAACCTCTTAAAAATTCTGTATAAGTCTTTAAGAATTAAACTGCTATGAGGCACAGAATTATTTCAGCTTAATACGTTGCTTAATTTCAAGGAAGGAATGTAAAATGCCTACAGTCAGGCAAAGAGTCTTAGTTGTGATAATTCACTTGATCTTTTTTCATTTCAAGAAAACTTGCAAGCTTTCTTGTTTTAAATAATGTTTTAATGATTAATATAGATATATAAATATAATTTTTAAATAACCAAGAGGAAGGCTGCTTTACAGACTTTCCAGGGCCTTCAAAGTTAGGAAATATAACATGATAAGCTAGTTATAAAAGCCGGTGCCATTGCTTCTAGGGACAATTTATAATTTTGGATGTATTTATTCTTAGTTTCATCATAGTTAACATATATGTTTTATATAATACACTTTAATAAAACCAATAAGATACATGAATTTGTCCACATCCTCAATCTCAACACATATATGAATCTAAATTTTCTATGAGACTATTTGTTATATTTGAGCTTGATTTTTCAACTGGGCAATTGAGTGCCAGATGCAGAGGTGTTTGTGAAGAACTTGACACCTAATGAGCAGCACCATCATTAATTCCAGCATTGAAGCAGTGATACAACTGAGAATGCCAAGTTACCATCAAAGAGAAAGAGATCAGTCCATCTAATCAGAACAGTTTAATATTTGGAAGCAAGCATCTAAGTGGTACCCATATTCCAAAACACCGTTTTCAGAAACAACCCTGTTTATATTTGGTATTTCAATGACAACTCAAAATCACAGAGACACACCCCTGCCAAATTGCCTATAAACACAAATGGTAACCATGTGGTCTTCCAGGTTATATGAGGCTGTGTCTTGAGAACTACTGTGGAATCAAGAATTTCCATCAACCTAAAACACAAGCATGTGCCAAGAGGCTGTGTTTGTTCATAATTAACACTAAAAGGCCGTGTTTGTGCAAATAAATACAAACAAGCTGCATGTGACCTCCATGACAGATAAGAGGGAGTCCATCAGATTCAGTTCTAAGACAGGCAAGGCCACCAGCCACCTTAATTCCCAGTAAATCTTATTGTTATAGTGGGGGATGGGTCCCCCTACCACCCTTTATAAACTCAGACTCCTAAGTAAACATTGGGACTTGATTGGGGGTGGGAGAATTTCCATCACAGGGGACAGTCATGCTAGGCTCCTGTCTACAAATCCAACTCAGTTATCATTGATATTTTCAGAGACAGACTGGTGCTTGCTCATGGGATGTCTCAGCTTGGGCACATTTTTGATTGATTATTCCCTCAGTCTTTCTTCCATTCCCCATGCCTCCATTACTTGTAGACAGGAAAAAAAAATAGATTGTAAGTTTTCTGAGTGGGTTGGTGTTTTGATTCCTCCACTGGGGTTCCTGCCTAGCAAGAGGAGGTGGCCTCTTCACATTCCATATCTTCAAAAATGTGAGTCACAGCTAAGGTCACGCCCATTGATTCCTGCTCACATCCTTTATCTCCTTCTGGAGATGCTCCTCGCTGCAGCCATATCAGTTATAGATTTCCATTCATTCTCATAGCTATCTAGCCTTGTCCCTCCCCATCTAGACATACCCTGTTCCTCTCTGTTCCCTTCCTTTCTCTGCCACTTATGACTATTTAGTCCCCCCCCCCAAGTGTGATTCAAGCATCCTAACTTGTGCCTTCCTGCTTGTTCAGCTTCTTTAATCTGTGGAGTGTAACATGGGTATACTGTATTTTATGGCTAATATGGCTCCACCCAGCAGAAGATTCAGACAGATGCAGATACCCTCAGCCAAACAGAGGATGGAGCTTGGAAACTTTTATGGAAGCATAGGAGGAGTGACTGAGGGCCCCAAAGGAATAGTATCACCATAGGAAGTCCAACAGAGTCAACTAAATTGGACTCTGAACTGAACCACCAGAAACTCTCAGAGACAGAACCACCAACAAAAAGACATTCAGTGGTTGGACCTAGGCCTCCCACACCATATATGTAGCAGATGTGCAGGTTGGTCTTCATATTAGTCTTAAACAACTGGAACTGGGGTCATCCCAAAAGCTGTTGCCTGTCTCTGAGGTATGTTCTACTAGCTGGGCTACCTTGTATGGCTTCAGTGAGAGAGGATGTACTTAGCCTTGCAGAAACTTGAAATGTCAGGGTGTGGGCATACCCAGGGGTCCCCCATCCCCTCAGAGAAGGGGAGGTAGAAATGGGGGAATGATTGTGGAAAGAGGTGACCTAGAGAAGGGTAATGAATGACATGTAAAAGGAATAAGTAAAAAATAAAATAAAATGAAAAATAAGATAATTTCTATCACAGAATCTTCTTTGTGTGTGCCTTTCTTTTTCATATGAGCTCTAGAACCTTTTTTTTTTTTTGTCTAGAATATAAATGAGCCCTTTTATTGATCATCTAGGGCAGAATGGATGGGCTTGGAGCAAACACACACACACACACACACACACACACACTAACACACACTCAGAACTTTTGTATGCATAAATAAATACACACACACATGCTCAAAACCTTTCCTAACTCAAATGCTGACCTTATGACAAAAACATATTGACAAAAATTTAAATATAAACATCAACATTGTCTTTTCTTAAGTGACATGGTCACTCAGCAGATAGATAGTGTAAGTATGACTGTAGGAACCATTAGACTTATGAAGTATATGATAAAAACTTATCTCAGTTCCTCGAGCTATGGAAGGAAGTGGAACAAGGGGCAAAGGCAGTATCTAGGAATGACATTTATTCTGGGACCTAAGTCTGTTAAAGAAATTATATATATATATATGTTCTTGTTATATATATTATATATATGCATACATATATATGTTTTTGTAACAAGGAGCTATCACTTGAAAGTGGAGAGAACATGGCTGGGATTGATGGATGGCGAGGATGCACATGGGAAAGAGACAAGAAAACTGATGTAATTCTGTCGCAACCACCTGCCAGCAGGAAGGACGACGACAACAGCAGGATTCTTCTCAACCACACTTTATTAGGAGCGCCCAAGTTTGAAGCGAGAGAAGGACCCCGCCCTCTGGAGCAGTCGGCTTATAAACCCTATTGTGTGGATGTGTCGATGCCTGATTGACTCAGCAGTGTCTGCTGACCACTGCGTCACCCATTTGGAGAGGGTGCAGCAGGAAAGGCAAGCATACGCAGGTGTGCAGAGTAAACATGCCTATGTGGCTGGCTTTGCGCAGATGTACGGAGTTTACGTGGCTGGTGTTGGCCAGCGCCCAACAGCGCCCAACATAATTCTATTTCAGTTAAAATAATAACTTTCCAAACAATTGAAGAATATGTTATTTAAAGACCTATCCCTTTAAGTTAGTCATTATTTGTACTAATACTTTTAAATCATGCTTGCCAAATGAGAATAAAAGACATAGGAAATATGTAAGTTCTTCTATTGGCTATTTTGCTCTTTATAGTCATTATGGATAAAGGCACAGAAAAGGTACAGAAACAGTAGAATTTTATTTCTTATTGTAATTAAGAAATAAGACATGTATTATTTTCTTCAAAGTAACTGTGACTTTATGGAGATCTCCATCTAAATTTATCTGTCTAGCCACCCATCATTATCATTATCTATTTGAAGTGGCAATTACTCCAAGCATATATTAATATCTAATTTCTTTAACAGACTTATGTCCCAGAATAAATGTCATTCCTAGATACTGCCTTTGCCCCTTGTTCTACCTCCTCCCATAACTGGAGGAACTGAGATGAGTTTTTATCGGATACTTCATAAGTCTAATGGTTCCTGCAGTCACACTATCTATCTGCTGAATGATCATGTCACTTAAGAAAAGACAGTGTTGACGTTTATATTTAAATTTTTGTCAATGTGTTTTTGTCATAAGGTCAGCATTTGAGTAAGAAAAAAATTAAACAATATTGTCAGGAATTGGTTTTAATGGTTTGTTTTATTTTGGCTCCCCAAATGTCAAGCTTCCAGCTCTGAAGGTTCCTGCCCCCAGCTGACTTCAATCAATAATAAAGAGTTTCTGTACAGCCCCTGGCAGGGCAGGGAGATGGGGCAGGACTTTTAGATTGCTCAGGCAAGGGACTAGGAGAGAGGAGAAGAAGAGAATGGTCATTACTAGTGGGGAGAAGGATCAGAATGAATACCTGGAGGAGAGAGAGCATCCAACAATGTATTGGGAATGGGGATGGGGAGCGATGGCCAGAAGGCAACAGGGCAGCAAAGATAAAACATATATTTATAAGGTGTTAAATCAGGAAAAGGAGAAGGAAATGAATGCTTCCCATGAGTAGGATTAGAATTGCCCAACCATTGAGCTGGTTAAGGCATATCAAAATTAGCTGGCATGTGTCATTCATTTGTGAATCCATAGAATTTTTGTACAGGTGCAGCATTTGTGGGACCCTCTGGGTGCCAAAGCAGTTTAACTAATTCACTGCTACACAACATAAGTAAATTCCCTTTCCAACATCTGTAGTAATTTATGATACAAAAACATTAAAGCATTAGCATTAAATCTAAATTTAAAATTTAAATAAGAAACTATAAAATTATTTCTAAAATGTCTTATTCAAGAAACATAAATCATTAGCTTACATGTTTTTATCTAAACATAATTACATGATACTTTTGTATTTATTTTCTTCTCCCAAATAGTTTGAAAATTCCAAAGGCAGAGTAAGATGTTAAATGATCAGATAATCAGAATAAATGAACTTCTCCATAGTAGAAAAGAAGGGAGTATAACTAATTTGATCAGAGTTTGTAGGACATTCATGACAATGAACTAAGTCACTACAGGCAGGAAAGGTAGAGGTCTAGATCTAGAAAAAAAATAAAATAAACCCACATCCCTCCTTTTGTGCTATTCTTTGGATTTGAGACAACATTTGATGTCCACTTACACTGAAGAGAAGTTATTTAACATGCATATTCTTTACATAGTGCACAGATTCATATACTCAACTCAGTAGAAAACAAAACAAAATAATAATAAAAAAACCCTTTCATGAACCCCCAAAACATGTCTGAAGCTACCTGAGCATCTTTTAACCAATTCAGCTTGACCCATAAAAATTAGGTCTACTTTATTATCATTTAGGCATCAAATGCATTAAAACATAACTAACTAAATACAAACAACAGGATTATCATGTCAACTTACATGATATATATGTCCTACATACAACTAAAAGTTTACATTAATCTCTTCTCCAGTAGAATAGAAATTTTTTTAGAAACATTAATTTTTCCTTTTTGTACTGATAATGCTATAATATTGACAATACCTAAATTATGTAAAAGTTTGATATTTTTGTATCACATTATAAGGACAGAAGATAAAAAGAAATATCTGTATGAAAAAAAACATGAAAACAAATGCATACTCTCAACATAAGTGGGAGAAAGCATTCATAACAGTTATAGCCTTCATCCTGTAGCTGGATAAGGGATCATTAAACATATTTACAATTTTCCTTTCCTGTTTTTCATTCTGCAATTTTTCAGCAAAGATATTTATTAGTGATGGTCCCTTGCTTTGGAGAGGACGTTTTTGTATTTTGTGCATCTTAGTTTACCTAGTCTCTAAATGTCTTCCCTATAAAAAGTTAAATCTTGATCCTTCCAAATTGCTGGGTGTCCATTGAAACCATAGGCTTGACTCCATATTGCTTTGCGACTTTTCCTAAGAGATATGAACAAATGCTTATTCACTGTAGGTATCATACTAGCTATATACTAAATGAGTGATTCTACCCAAGCCTTGTGCCAAAAATGAATTTATTCAAGATACTAGTAGACAAGTAGGGATGGGTTACTTATAAAAGAATGGGTGACTCGTGCAGCTGCATTGTCAAAAATCTCGCTCCAAACCTAGGTGATGACTCACATCTGCATCTTCACCCCTAGATCTTGAGCTACGAGCTACAGGGTAATTATGATTGTTGGCATCAGGGCCTCCGAAGGCAACAGCTGCCATATTTCTGAAATCCATTCGGCTCACCTCCCACCTTTACCTGTGGCCACCATTTCACCACATACATACATATATATGGGGAATGCTCCTCCCTCACTCTCTCTCTCCCCCTCTTCTCTTTCTGCCACTACCCTCCATCTCTCTCTCCCAATTAAACCGCTTACACGTGGAACTGTTTGGGCGTAGTGTGGTGTGTCCTGACACGAGCCACCGTTCTAACACATCAATGATGTTCCTGATTCAGTCATTAGGAACAGAGCTCAGAGCTTCGGCAACAGCTGTATACTTTCTTCATTGCTGAGTCATATCTCCACTCTGAATACCTTCTTCATTACAATAAGCTACCATGCCCCTCCCCCTCATAGCATTTAACATTTTAAGGGGAGAAAAAGCTACATTGATGCATTCTTTCCTTCAGTTTTTTTTTTTCTGCCCTTATGTATTGTTCACTAAGCCTTTGACGTGATGGTCCTAGTTATTTTGTTATTCAGTCATTACATCATAGCCACTGCCACATAGTCTCAGCAGTTTGGCCTGCTCCTAGTCCCTGAAGTAATTGTCATGCATCTCAATGAGGAAGATTCTCTCCACAACAGGGCCTGAGAGCAACAGCAGACTACAAACAGACATGTGCATTTCAGCTACTTCATGTAAACTACTTGCACACTCAGGGGCAACTAACACCCTAGTACTTGCCTTTAAGCATTTGATTATAAAATTTTTGCTGTAAGCCAATCTTTATGGCCTAGTGGCTCTGATAATATGCGGTATGTGATGAGCAGTTGAGGTCACTTGGTGAACTGAGGCTCGTAAACAATGCTCACAAAGTTCAGTTTCTACTGAGGCCAATGGCTGACTCACAAAGAGAGTATGCTCTCTCTGAGGAAAACAAACCTTTACGATTCATACAGAAGAGACCTACAAATGCCTGTAAACAATGTCTCTTTCTGCTACTGACACAAGTACCATTGATTGGCAGTGTCATGTAGCAAAAAAATGTTATACACACTCACAGGAAGTAAAATGTGCAGAGACTAGAAGCTCACAAGTTCTGAATCCCACACATGACTAGTCATATTTTGTGTAATTCAGTAAATGGCTATAATTAACATATAGACATGTGAGAGTTGTACCCTTTAAAACCTGACTATAACCACTAACAATGAGTGTCATCTTTTTTGCTTGCAGGTGAAGTGATATAGAAACCTTTATATGTATTAAAATAGGAGAGTGTCTTCCTATTAATTATTACAAATAATAAATGATTAATATATTTCACAGAGATAACTTTTATTGGATATTTTATTTATTTACATTTCAAATATTATCCCCTCTCCCAGTTTCCCCTCCGCAATCCCCCTATCAAGATTGTGGTGGATTATTTTCCAACTGCCAGTGCTTTATCAATAACTCTATAAGAGTGCATTTATTCTCTACCAATATTTAATTGATGTTTTTTATAGATGTAATGAAATTATGGGATGTACTTGAAAGATAAAGGTGATCCAAAAAAACTAAACATAAATTCTGTGTGGTGCACACCTATGGTGCCAAGACAGAAGGCTGAGACAGAAATACCACAAAGAGTTTTGAAGCCAAAATGGGTTTTACAGTAAATTCTATACATGGGTAGGCTATATCATGAGACTCTATTTTAGAAAAACAAAACAATAAAAATAAATCACTGAGTACATACTGTGTTCATTTTCAGTCTATGTAACCTCACTAGAGATATTTTCTAGTTCCATTGATTTGATTGCAAAATTAATGATGTCCTCATTTTTAATAGCTAAATAGTATTCCACTGTGTAAATGAACCAGGTTTTCTGTATCCACTATCTGTTGAGGGACATCTGAGTTGTTTCCGGCTTCTGGCTAGTGCAAGTAAGGCTGCTTTGAACATGGTAGAGCACATATCCTCGTGGTATAGTGGAACACCTTTGGGGTATATGCCCAAGAGTGGTACAATTTCCTATTTGCTGAGGAACCTAATATTACCAAATTGGTTGATTAATTCTTATGACAGTATTATAATTTCATGATGAATGTAATGTACATAAAAGTTGAATTCAGATAGTATAAACCCTCAGCCTTACTGTTTCTCAAATATGTGTGAATCTTTTTATCCAGAAAAAGGTATACATCTTCAACTATTTGGATTTTCTTAATTTCTCTTATCAATTTTATAATTTTAACCTCAAATTTTTAGTGTCAAGTTTAGTTTACAAGTATTAAATGCCTTCCCAATTGCTCCTATAAATGAATTATCTTTCCAGTTGTTTAAATGCTGGTGCTAAAATGATTGAATTTAGAATATTGATAAGATTACTTATACCATGTTTATATTTGACTAATTTCTCTTGTATAGTAGATTCTTCCTGATTTTGAATGATTTCATCCTAGAGGGAAGGTTTTAAGAAAAATGGCAAAGACTCTCATGTGCTAGTCAGGGACAGTATGAAGTCTAGCTGTCCTGTAAGGGCGGGAGTGAGAATGATTGTAGGAAAGATGGAAAAGGTGACACAGAAACAAAGGTTAGAAATCCAGGAGGCTGTCTAGTCACTACTGAAGCAGCCTTGAGTTTAATTCTCTTGGCCTTTATATCCTTTACAGCATCATGGGAAACAACGTCACAAGCCAGCAGAGACAATGGCTGATGTACATTCGAAATCTATACCCATCCAGAGGCCTCCCTATTCCTCCTTGTTCCTTCCTCCAAGATTAACAGATCATTCACCCCTCGCCTTGAGCTTCAAGTGAATCCCCACTTACCATCCCATGCATCAGCAGGTTAGGAACTCTGCCAGCAGATCCTGGCCTGACTTGACTCTGCCTGACAGGGAGGCTTTCACAGATACAGGCAAAATGGTTTTGGACACTCTTACTTGAGCTTTCCTTCTTGTAAAACTTCTTATGATCTGTGATCTGTGTCATGGGTATTCTGTACTTTCGGTTCATATCCACTTATCAATAAGTACATACCATGCATGTCCTTTTGGGTCTGAGTTACCTCACTCAGGATGATGTTTTTAGTTCCATCCATTTGTCTGCAAAATTCATGATGTCCTTGTTTCTATAGCTGAATACCATTCAATTGTGTAAATGAACCACATTTTCTGTATCCATTATTCAATTGAGGTACATCTGGGTTGTATTCAGCTTCTGGCAATTATGAATGAAGCTGCTGAATAATCATGGAAGGCAGAAGAAGGGAGGAACCTGTGTGGAAGAGGAGATGGGGAGTGGGAAAGGAAGATAGGATCAGGGATGAGGAAAGACAGAAGAGAAGCCCAGAGGTCCAGGAGAATGAATGGAAATATGCAGCTGCTGGAGGTAGGGGGGTGGGAACCTCTAGTAAGTCCCAGAGACTTATGATTGAGATGTCTCTAGGATTCAGTGGGGATGCCCTTACCAGAAATTCCCAAGAATGGGGAGATGGAACCTGAAGAGACCACCAGTGGAGAGATGGGATCAGCAACTTACCTTTAAAATTTTGAGCCAGAATTGTTCCAGTTTAAAAGAAATACAGTGACAAAAATGGAACAGAGACTAAAGGAAAGGCCATTCAGTGACTTGCCAAAATTGGAATCCATACCACTGGCAAGCACCAAACCCTGACACTACTAATGTTGTCATGTTGTGCTTTCATTCAGGAGCCTAGCATGGATGCCCTCTGAGAGGGCACATGACTGAAACATATATAGATACTTACAGCCAACCACTGGACTGAGGTCAGGGACCCTATGGAAGAGTTAAGGGAAGGACTTAGGGAGCTGAAGGGGATGGTCACCACATAAGAAGACCAACAGTATCAACTAACATCAACACCTGGAAGTTCCCAGAGTCTAATTCATCAACCAAAGAGCACACATGGGTTTGTCCTTGGCCCCCTACACATATGTAGGAGAAGACTGCCTTGTCCTGCCTCAGTAGGAGAAGATGAGTCTAATTCTGTAGATTCTTGATGCAGCAGGGAAGAGGGATGCCTGAGGGGCTGAGGTGGATATGGAGGGTGGGTGAAGGGGGTGGGTAGGTGGATGTGGAAGTACCCTGACAAACGCAAAGGGAGGGGAGATGAGTGAAGAACTCTAGGAGGGGGGTTGAAGGAAGGGGGCAACATTTGAAATAGAAATAAATAAAATACTTTAATTTAAAAGGAAATGAAAGGGAAGGGAAGGAAAGAGGAAGGGAAAGGGAAAGGAAAGGACAGGAAAAGAAAGGAAAAGAAAGGAAAAGAAAGGAAAAGAAAGGAAAGTGGTAAAAAACTCAAAATTGCTTCAGGAAACACCTGAAATGGACTATATTCTCAAGGACCCTCCCTCCCAGAGCAAGTTCGTCAAATCCGACGAAAGTCTCCAGCCAGCCAGCAAAGAAGACTCTTGGAGCAGACCAGTTGCCTTAAAAAAGCACAAACCAGCACAACTGCCTGGAAGAGGTTTAGACCAAATATGTTACTTGGCAAGGACATGCTCAAAACTGCTGAGCTACCTGCAGGCTGTGCAGTGGGTTTCAGTTTTCAGCTTTTGTGAGCGTCACCCACCTGTGCTGGGGTTGGTGTTTGTGATGCAGCTGTCTTTGAATCATTTCTCCTCCTGTCAGTAACCTCTCACTTATTTCTATAAGTAATCCCAATAAAAGTCACTGGTTCATCAAAAAATATTTTTAAAAAACGTGAGAATGTAAAATGAAAAAAAAAAAGTCAAGTAAAATTAAACACATTGATTGCCTCACAGCGGAACAGACAAAGGGGATGACCCAGATCAGCAGCTGGAGATTGGATGCCCTGGCAGGGGATAACTTCTTAAAACAATGAAAACATATCTGACATTTAAGCTGTAACTGCTATAACAATTTTACTAAAGTGTTGTTATTATTTTCTTGCAGCTCAGCTTGTTTGTATCTTTTAAAAGTGAGGATGAAATAATAATATTACCTGTAAGTGTGAGGATGGGCAGGTCTGGTGAACCCAGTTTTTTTCTTTTCTTTTTTTTTTTTGTTTTATTAGATGTTTTCTTATTTACAATATCTCCTTTCCCAGGTTCCCCTCCCCCCAAAAATAAAATGAAATGAAACAAAAACTAAAACAATCCCCTGTTCCCTCCCCTCTCCCCCTGATCACCATCCCACCTCCCCCTGCTCACCATCCCACCTCCTCCTGCTTACCTTCCCTTATCTTTTAAGTTGTTTATTTTCAACACTTAAGAGGTTTCTCTGCAGGGAGAGATGTTCCAACTCTCTTTAGAATATCTTTCACTTTAGATCCCCTCCCCTACAATCATGTTTTATTTTGGAAGAAATTGCTACAAAACATTATTTATGAAGAAGAATGTGATGGGAGTACAGCTTAGATCATCATCACTGGCATGATTCAGGTTCTCAATAGTGCATCAATCTCTGCTGCCTCTTTAAATATGTAGTATTACTTTTAATATCCTCTTTTCTTAGGTAGGTATAGTTCTAAGGATCCAATTTGGACTTTGTCAACACAATGACCCATGTTCTTCAGGTCAGAGAACCTATGAGATAATTCCACAAGATACTGAAGATGTCTTACCTCAGTATTCACTCCAAATCTGGTAAAATTACAACAGGAGAGTTTGAAGTTTCAAAGTACCAGATTTGAGATGGATTTGAAATAAACATGTCATAAATAAACTCGATCTCTGATGAGATGGTCATAGTAATATTTTATATCTTCCTCAGTCATGATTAGTTTATGCTCAGTGTTGAGTAATTTAAAAAAATATAATGATTTTCATATCCCTAGTATACTCCATCTGATAAAGGATCATATGACTCAGGAGAATTTTGGGAAAATGAACAATCGTTCACAGTTTTGATAATACTCTATAATTCTCTCAGCAGTCTCGTAACATCCTTCATAACAAAAGCTTCATTGGCTAAGCCACTCAATCTGGAACTTTATGGATATCTTAGGCAGGGTTCCCATTACTATGAAAAAATTCCATGACTAATGCAACTTGAGGAGGAAAGAGTTTATTCAGTCCATCTTAATCCATCACTGAAGAATGCCATAATGGGAACTCAAAAAGGGCAAGAATATGGAGGCAGTAACTGATGTAGAGGCCCTAGAGGAGTGTTATTTATTGGCTTGCTCACATGACTTCCTCAGCCTGCATTCTTATAGGACCCAGGACTAGCAGCACAGAGGAAGCCATACCAAAAGTGGACTGAAATATCCAATATCAATCACTTATTAAGAAAAATACTGCCAAGGCTTGCCTAAAGCCTGATTTATGAGGTATTTTCTCAGTTGAGGTTCTCTCTGCTGATGATTCAGGCTTGTGTTAAGTTGAAAGCAAACCAGCCAGGACAATCTGAGGAACTGCAATTCTCAAAATTTATAATTTTTTGGATGTTTTTGTTACTTGGTTTGAGGATTTCATCTTTAGTTGTACAAGATAATAATTTTCCATATTTCCTAAATTACCTAATAAATACCTATGACAAAACCTAAGTCTATGTAAGTCCAAAGGTTGTGACAGGATTTTTTGATGGTATTTTCTATTGTAGTAAAATACTATCTTAGTACATTTTCTGTTGCTACCAAAAAAAAAAAAAAAAAAAAAAAAATCTTGAGACCTACTACCTTGCTTCATATAGGAATAGACAGAAAAAATAGTCTGGATCAATGGTTGGATATCACATAATAGAGCATGTGACAACTTGTTTAGATGACATAATCATTTGGTTTTTTTTTGTTGTTGTTGTTTAACCTTTAATTGCAATAACCAGTCTTTTAAATTATTTTATGACAGGATATATGCTTTCTCTTGGAAGAAATTGTTTTGCTATATTAGTTTATAACAATTTCTTATAATTCTTTAAAATCTGTTTGTTCCATTGCTCTGGAAATAGACACTACTATCTTTCTGGTAATTGTTGAGGGTCTATCTAATATGTCATGATATGAAAAGAGACATCCCAATAAGAGAAAAACATCAATTCAACCTTAAGTATTTCTCCTGTAGTTTATAAAGGCATTAGTGTTACCTGGGTACCTTTCCATCCTAATATTTTTTAAACCAAATACTTTTCTAATATTTCATCTTGATATATCATTAAAATACAAAATATAGAACTACATTTCTAAACTATGAAATTACTTAGACTAAATTCAAGCCACACAGTTCTATCCCATAACCTCAAATAAATATCATAAAATGTGATATGTATTTCACTGTAGAATGATAAAAGTCATAACTTCTTTCATCTTCTCAATATCCCAAAGTCTAGAATGCCACATGACTTACACATATGTGAGACAAAGGCTCAATCTATGTTGAGGCAAGTTTAAGTTATATATGAGTTTGCTAAACTAAGGCAGAAGTAACAATGTATTGGACATTCAAGAAAAGAAATGATTAATATGAGATATTAAATAAGATTCAAGCACAGTATAATCAACAAAATTAAGTCATATCCTCCATTCTCTAGGCAATTCTGAATTATTATCACATAGAATTTGGCAAGTTTTATACTGTGCACCCTTTAGAGAAGAAACATAAGCCATGTCACAAATGGGCTGCAGAAGCAAGCTGAAACAGACTTATAAAACAGGGAACAAAAAAGAACACTTTGGGTACTAAATCAAAGGACAGTTATAGACCTATCCTCTAAATTTCACAAATCAGTGTGCTGTTAAGAGACGTGGTCTACAGGTAGGTCCTACTATCATATTTTAGTTACTTGAAGAAAAGCAGCTCCTCTTCCCATAAACAATTTTTTTCTAGTGTAAATGTATTTGAATAGAGAATGGGAAGCTTATATAGAATAGGAATTGGGATTCTAATCCAAGATGAGACATGCTATAGAGTAGTATCAGTGAACTGAATAAACTTATTTCATGTATTCTAACAATAGATACTGCAATCTAGAGAGTCAGAGAAAGTATGATAGCTTGGCTATTTCAACATTTTACAAATATAATACAGGGAAGGGAGAAACTGACCATGTAAGTTGATATGAGATGAAGATGAAGATATCATAGACTATCAACATGACTGGGTTCAGTGATATATAGATTAGTAAAATATGCTTCTTTTTTATTGTTATAATATTTTATAAATTCTTTTATTAGATATTTTATTATTTACATGTAAATTTCTCCTTTCCCACTTTCCCCTCCAAAAAACAAACAAACAAACAAACAAAAACAACAAGAACAAATCCCTGTTGCCTTCCCCCTCCCCATGCCTGCCACCCCACCCTCTCCCACTTATTGGCCCTGGCATTCCCCTACACTGGGGCACAGAACCTTCACAGGGCCGAGGTCCTCTCTTCCTATTGATGATCGAATTTGCAATCCTCTACTATACATATGCTGCCAGAACAATCAGACCCACCATATGCGGTCCTTGGTTGGTGGTTGAGACCCTGGGAGCTCTGAGGGTGCTAGTTAGTTCATATTGTTGTTCGTCCTAAGGGGCTGCAAGCCCTTCAGTTCCTTAGCTCCTTACTCTAGCTCTTTCATTGGCGACTGTGTACACAGTTCAATGGATGGCTGTGAAGCTCTACATCTGTATTAGTCAGGTACTGTCAGAGCCTCTCAGGAGATAGCTATATTTAGGCTGGCTTGTCCTTCCTTCAGTCTCCTTCAGTCTCTGCTCCATAGTTAATCTCTTCAACTCCTTCCATGGGTATTTGGTTCCCCCTTTTAAGAAGGAATGAAATGTCTACCCACATAATAGTCAAAACACCAAATGCCCAAAACAAAGAAAGAATACTAAAAGCAGTAAGGGGAAAAGGTCAAGTAACATATAAAGGCAGGCCTATCAGAATTACAACAGACTTCTCACCAGAGACTATGAAAGCTAGAAGATCCTGGACAGATGTCATACAGACCCTAAGAGAACAGACTACTATACCCAGCAAAACTCTCAATCACCATAGATGGAGAAACCAAAGTATTCCCTGACAAAACCAAGTTCACACAGTATATTTCCACAAATCCAGCCCTTCAACGATTAATAAATGGAAAACCTGCTTCTTAATGTGTATGTGCAGGTATATATAAAGAAGAGTATTAGGTTGCTGTTGTACCAGGAGTGGGAGACTGCTGCTGAGGCCTATGGCTCTCTTCCCTGGTGTTGACCTGTGGCTGCATGGCACCTTAGTTAAAAAGGAGGCAATGTATAAATGAGATATTTTATTGTAGGAAGGGGAAAATAGGATGGTCAAGTAGAAAGAAGGAAAGGAGAGGATGGCAGGAGAAAGAAAAAAGGAGAGGAAGAAAGCAAGAGAGCAAGAAGGCAAGAGAAGAGAACAAAGAGCAGCAAAGAGAGGGAGAAAGAGAGGGAGAGCAGAGAGGAGACAAAGAGTGAGAGAGGGGAAGAGCAAGAGAGTGAGGAGGGAGCAAACCGCCCCTTATATTGTATGGGGTGTGGCATGTCTGGCTTGTGGTCAGATGACTGGGGATAGGGTCCAGCTAGAATGCTGGGAGCTTGGGGCATTGTCTGCCTGATAGAGCACACATCTCCTGGAGGGGCAGCTGTGAGTTGCTGTGACTGAAAGTTGAACCAAAGACTCAGGAGTTACTGCCAAGCTCCTTCTGCCCTCTGTAATCAGAAATTTCCCACAGGTGTCGAGGGCTCAAAGTCAAATACTCTACTGAACTTAAATTACCTGAGCAGACCACTGCCCACCACTGCCCAACACTGCTCCACAGGTTGTCAAGTAGGTGACTATGCCAAGTAACAGCTTAGGTATGAACAGAGTAATGGGAAAAAGAGGAGTGGTCAAATGTACACATGTGTACATACTGGTTTTTACTGCTCTGTCCTGAGAATTTCAGATTTTATGTACTTCAGACTTTGAATTCAGACATGTATAAGTGATCCTCCTATTGGCTTTCATCTGGTGCTGTCATACTATACATGCAGGACTTCTTTTACTCTCTTATTCTAAGACTTATTGAGCTTTGAAATTCATGCTCAGTTTTTCTGACTCTCTACTCTTCAGAAAACCCTTTGGGACTCCTGTCTCTAATCCAGTCACATAAATAAATGGCATAAGGTTTCCCTTAAAATTATATATGTTATAATTTTATTTTGCTGCTGTTGTGACATCATTCAACCACTTCGGTATCAACCTCTGGAGAACCATGAACCTAGATAGAGATACAGATACAGATAGAGATAGATAGATATAGACATAGATATAGATATAGATATAGATATGAATATAGGTAAAGATATAGATATAGATAGATATATAAATTATTAGTGTATAAAACAAATATAAATGTCTAAATACTGTCATAGTATAGATATAGAGATCTTTAGGAAAATACAATCAAACAGCATAAAAATACAAATACAAAACCTTTGAACTAGAGTTTGGCAGCTTGATCTTACTGCCCAGCATCCAATATTTCAATTTGTCACCATGTTTTCAAGTAATTGGCTGTAGTTCCTGTTGTTTGGTCTAGCAAATAGAAGAGGTTGATTATTAATCCACTCAAAAATTCTTAGAATCTTCTTACAAATTTATTTCTTAAAGTATTGGTGAAATCAATTCCTTCTGCTGCATCCCAGGATAGACTAATTTCCCTTAAAAAACAAACATACTTAAATATTCTAATTTCTAAGCTTTTGAATCCCATGTCTTTGTCATGAAGTGGGGAGTCTGGGATTTTCAAGTTGACTAGTTATATCCACTAAACTGAGAAAGCACAATGTTAAAGCCATTTGTGAATGTCTGTTTTCCAACATTAAATTCAAATCCTCTGTTCAATGAACCAGTATTAAACTAAGCTTGATTCAACTTTGTGTTCTAAATCTTCATTATATATTTCTACAATAGTCCCTAGATTTATGTGTGCCTATGGAAAGCCATTTTTTTTTTTTGCTAAATAGTACCACTTCTCATAGATTACATTTTTTAAATTGTGAAATTAACTCCAGACTTGATTCATGCTACACAAACAATAAATCACAGTTTTTCTCTTCTACACAGTGACTTTTATAACTTTAATTCAGGTATAATTTTAGAATGCAAAGAAAAATCCAAAGGATCCTAATGAGAAACTAAAATACTTTGTTGCTACTGGGGTGTAGCCTGTCCTGTTACTTCAAACTATCTTAAATGGTGAGTTTTAGAAGCATGGATTTCCTTGATTTCATTGATATTCAATCCATAATCAACATATGACTTCATTTTGAGGAAGAGGCATTATTTTGCACTTAAACTGACATATGAATAGCTTTCCTATACAGCATATTCCTTTCAAAAACAAAAGAGTGATAAATAACTTAGTCTGGGGAATGAATGCACACCATCCTAATATTAATCATGGTGAATTGGTACTGCATGAGAACAGGGAAATACTATAGCCATGTCAGGAAACCCAAACCAATAAGTTACTGAACAAAGCACATGGGGGATATGTAATTATGTTACCTGAACTCTATAAACAACTAGTTACTTAAGCAGAATCATTTTCGTAGCCCTCACCAAGATTTCTTCTGATAATCAGGATGTATACCAATGGCTGTTCTGTAGCACACATCTAATTGTCCCACATGAGTCCAATCAAATAGTCCCCTGTTGTTAAAGTAACATAATTAAATTGCTGTTTGTTCAACCTTATCTGCACTAATATGGTCATGTTATCCATTTGTCTGATTATCTCAATCTGTCCCTTCCTCATCTGTAGCCCATTATGATGTGACACTATGAGTGACAGCCAATATCCAGGGTCCACAGCAGCTTTCCTGGCTTCTTCTATCTTTCCAAATGGTTAATTATATCTTCAAAAGTTTGTACCTCCTTAAGTTTCCAAGGTTTGACTTTCCTGGCCCCTTTGAAACTCCATAAATTCCCTTCCCTTCTTATGCTCCATGTGTCTTTCTGTAATCTATCTCTATAAAATTAAGATATATTTCAATATCTACATTGCAAAATCATGCTACAAACTGTCATCACTCTTCATAACATAAAAAAATACTCACTGGTGTAGAATCAAATTAGCTAAGTGAAGAAACTCCTATATCAAATCAGGAATGCTCAACCTTATAAGATTTGTCTCTATTGTCAATCCTAGATTTTAAAAGTATGTATTATTCTCAAAGAAATAAAGCTAACTTAGTTCATGCAAAGGAGAAAATTCCTACTTTTTCCATTACAAATGACAAGCCAGGAGGCAGGGGAGCTGACACATTTCAACCTGAATCCAAAGTTTTAAAAGATCAGCTTTCTAAGACATAACCCTGAAGCTGAGACTTTGGGCCTGAGAATGGAGTTAGTTCAGTGTTGCTGAGACAAATGAAAGTGAATGATTATGAATCAGGAGCTATGAGTTATGATTTGCACCACAGCAGAGATGAAGAGAAAAAGTATAGGTCTTCTCTTTGCTCTATTGTAACACTGAAACCCGTATAAATGAATGGTGTTTGCTTCCGTTATTCAGCGTGAATAATTTTTCACTCATTACCAAATTGAATGGTAGTATCTCCTTTAAAGAAGCATACAGTTAGATATACCCAAAATCAATGTTCTACTCCCTATCTGAGCATGTCTTAACCCAGTCACATTGACATTAATTATCATAATTATCATAATAACCATTCTGAATATCTGTGTCCATATCTTGATGTCAGCTTGGATCCAGCAGACATAGGTATTCCAGTGAAAAAAGATGAGAGAAACACATTCAGGGAAGACATAAAATGTTGCCATGGTTGACCTTTGCACAAAAGCTTTGATAATACAAAGGCTCAGACAAAGACATGACAAAATTCTTCTTGTCACTAAATAAGAAAAAACTAGTTAAAACAAACCTACATGTAACCATATCTGAAAAGCAATTTATTTTTTCCCTTAATTTCTTTATTTACTTTACATCCAGATCATAGCCCCTTCTATCTGCCCAGGTTCCCCTTACAGGCCTCTCTCTCACCCCTCCCTTTAATATATGACAATTATCTTAGGTGGATCATTGTGGGCCTGTGTTTCTCTCCTGCTGTCAATAGCTAAGTCTCTCTGCAACTGTCTGGAGCTGTCTGCTGCTGAGGGCCTGGGGCTGCATGGCACCTTAGTTAAAAAGGAGGCAATGTATAAATGAGATATTTTGTTATAGGAAAGAGGAAATAGGCTGACGATGTAGAAAGAAGAAAGGAGAGGGAGGAGAAGAGAAGAGAAGGAGAGAGAGAGAGAAAGAAAAGAAAGAAAGAAAGAGAGTAAGAGGAGAGAGCAAGAGAAGAACAAAGAGCAAGAGAAGAGAAAAAGACAAGAGAAGAGAAAAAGAGCAAGATAGGAGAGGAAGAGGGCAAGAGAAGGGACAAAGAGTAGAGAGAGAGGAGGGGACAAACCGGCCCTTATATTGTGTGAGGCATGGTTATCTGTCTTTGGGACAAGGCATGCCTAGCTCTGGTCAGTGACTGGGGGTAGGGTCCAGCTAGAATGCTGGGAGCTTGGGACATTGTCTACCTGATAGAGCACACATCTCCTGCAGGGGCAGATGTGAGAAGTTGTGACTGAAACAGGGGCCAAAGACTCAGGAGTTCTGGCTGAAAACCTACCATACTTTGTGAACAGAAATTACCTACTGGGTGCTCCAGAATTCTCAGCCTATTACTCAACTGGGCCTAGGTTGCCTGAACAGACCACTGCCATACAGATCATATTTTATCTGTTTTCATGTCTTATGGAAAAAATACATGCCTTTATAAAATGCATTTAATGACTACAAATAACATTTTAAACATTTGATATGTACCTTATTTATTATTGTTATGCATTTAATAGGTAAAATCATATTATTATTAATACTATTAATTTATCTTAAGAAATGCAATATTAATATATTATAACTAATTCTATTGTACTATTTTATTATTGGTATTTTTTCCAGTGATATGGATAATTAAGAATCAGTGAATTGGATTTATCTCTACCATGCTTGGAATAAAATTGAACTTTCCCAATTTTTGCTTAGTTTTTTCCTTGGCCTACATTGTATAGTATAACAGTGAAAGAGAAAATAGCTGCTGAAGACACTTGGAGAGCTTTGTTCATGTTGTAATAGAGGATGTTACTTGACAAAAATATTTTCAGTCATCCTTGGATTAAATAACATCACTCAATCAATTACAAAATGACAATCCCAGAATTATAGTCCAGACAATTATGAAAAATAATTGTATTTTGATCTTAAACATATATTTTACATGTGAATTTTATTATCATCTTATCATAGATCAGGAACACAAATACTGAGGCTTACTTTAGTAAATAAAGAAGAAAAAAAAGTAAATATTTGAGAAGAGTAACAGCTCAGAACCAGGCATCATAAATGTATCATTTTAATATACATATTCATATATATGAATATGAACATATGTACACATGTCATGTGGATAATATTTTTGATTTAAAGTGCTTCATTTAGGAAGATTTTTACCTAAAACTAGAGCCAAAATTTAAAACAGAAGAGCTACATGAAAAAAAATTTTGATTTTTGTTTTCAGTTCTTTGAGATTCCATAGAACATATTTAATTCTTTTTCAGTCCTCTTCCTAAACTTTCCAGACCATGTACCTTCTCTTCTACAATGTGCCCATGTGTCTCATTTTACTTTACTCTATCAAAGTCCAATTTGTGTGACCCTTATACTATTGAATTTTCTCCTCTTTCCCTGAAGCATGGTCTATCTATAAGGGACCACACTCTTAAAGAAAGCTTAGTCTCATTCTACCACCAGCTAACAATTACAAATAATTTCCCTACCATTGTCATACCTATCTCCCTTCTCCATGATAGGATTCTATATGACTTGAACTTGCAAGGAAAAGGAGACTTTAGAACTCTCAGCCTACAGTGGGACATCTACATTACAATTTCTCAATGCTCTGATATCTGGTAGAACATTGTTAACAGCAGAATAACGGAGTGGATGACTGGAAATGGTGTTTTATGGACAAAGCAGGACAGTTTGACATATGAAAAGAGTAGTTTTGTCAAAGCATGCAAAAAATAAAAACAAACAAAACAAAACAAACAAACAAAAAAACCTGTGCAAGCTCAGAATCTTGAGTCTTAAAAAGCATAAGGTTTGATACAAGATTATATTTTAAAAAGTGGGCCCTGCTTTATTCACATTCATATAAAAACATTAGGATTTGGAATCTAACACTTTGCATACTGCATGGACATATATATGATTAATATTTAATATATCATCAATAACTGCTAATGTAGCTGTGTCACATAAATAACAAGAATCAGTCCAGTATTTGTAGATGCCTCAACTTCCTTGCTTATATCATAGAGCACCATCTGTGTGCTCTGGGTATCTATTAAAATGTAATGAAAGAAGCAAATTAGTGGATTACAACTTAAAAGAAAAAAAGATTAAACATGTTTGAAATTATTATTTGTGTTACCTAATAAAAGCAATATACATCAAACCAGTAGCAAACATCAAACTAAATGGAGAGAAACTTGAAACAATCCCACTAAAATCAGGGACTA
>NW_022196914.1:14288950-14298080 GCF_008632895.1 Mastomys coucha
TTGACAAAGGAGCTAAAACCATCCAGTGGAAAAAAGCATTTTCAACAGATGGTGCTGGCTCAACTGGCAGTTAACATGTAGAAAAATGCAAATTGACCCATTCCTTTTTCCTTGTACAAAGCTCAAGTTCAAGTGGATCAGGGACCTCCATATCAAAGCAGATATATTGAAACTAATAGAAGAGAAAGTGGGGAAGAGCCTCGAGCAAATAGGCACAGGGGAAAATTTCCTGAAGAGAACACCAATAGCTTCTGCTCTAAGATCAAGAATTGACAAATGGGACCTCATAAAGTTACAAAGCTTCTGTAAGGCAAAAGACACTGTCAATAGGACAAAATGGCAACCAACAAATTGGGAAAAGATCTTTACCAACCCTATATCTGACAGAGGGCCAATATCCAAAGTATACAAAGAACTCAAGAAGCTAGACTCCATAGAACCAAATAACCCTATTAAAAAATGGGGTACAGATCTAAACAAAGAATTCTCAATTGATGAAGCACCTAAAGAAATGTTCAACATCCTTAGTCATCAGGGAAATGCAAATCAAAACAAGCCTGAGATTCCACCTCACACCAGTCAGAATGGCTAGAATAAAAAACTCAGGTGACAGCAAATGCTGGAGAGGTTGTTGAGAAAGAGGAACACTCTTTCATTGCTGGTGGGATTGCAAACTGGTACAACCACTCTGGAAATCAGTTTGGTGGTTCCTCTGGAAATTGGACATAGTACTACCTGAGGACTCAGCTATACCACTCCTGGTCATATACCCAAAAGATACTGCAACATGTAATAAGGACACATGTTCTACCATGTTCATACCAGCCTTATTTATAATAGCCAGAACCTGGAAACATGTCCCTCAGCAGAGGAATGGATACAGAAATTGTGGTACATCTACACAATGGAGTACTAATCAGCTATTAAAAACAATAAATTTATGAAATTCTTAGGTAAATGGATGGATCTGGAGAATATCATCCTGAGTGAGGTAACCCAATCAAACATGGTATGCACTCTCTGATAAGTGGTTATTAGCCCTGAAGTTTGGATTACAGGAAGAACAACCCACAAACCACAAGGAACTCAAGAAGAAGGAAGACCAAAAGGTGGACATTTTATTCCTTCTTAAAAATGGGAATCAAATACCCATGGAAGGAGTTGCAGAGATTAACTATGGAGCAGAGACTAAAGGAAGGGCAAGCCAGCCTAAATATAGCTATCTCCTGAGAGGCTCTGACAGTACCTGACTAATACAGATGTAGAGCCGCACAGCCATCCATTGAACTGAGTACAAGGTCCCCAGTGAAGGAGTTAGAGAAAGGACCAATGGAGCTGAGGGGTTTGCAGCCCCTTAGGATGAACAACAATATGAACTAATACCCTCAGAGTTCCCAGGGTCTCAACCACCAACCAAGGACTGCACATGGAGGGGTCTGATTGTTCTGGCAGCATGTATATAGTAGAAGATTACAAGTTTGATCATCAATAGGAGGAGAGGACCTTGGCCCTGTGAAGGTTCTGTGCCCCAATGTAGGGGAATGCCAGGGCCAATAAGTGGGAGAGGGTGGGGTGGCAGGCATGGGGAGGGGGAGGCAACAGGGGTTTATTTTTGTTGTTTTTGTTTGTTTCTTTGTTTTATGGAGGGGAAACTGGGAAAGGAGAAATTTACATGTAAACAAAGAAAATATCTAATAAAAACATAATATATTTATTATTTAATATATTTATATATTTTATATTATTTAAACATAGTAAAGTCTATATTCTTTCTTAAATACTTCCCATTATTATGTTAAAATATTTTGGATGAATATTTCAGGGTTTTCAAATTGCAAGATGCAATAGTGTTTGTTAAAGCAAGCACAACAGAAATTCTGATTATCAATTGTAATTCTGTCCCTATTTAACAATGTTTTACCAATCTCAATCTCCTTTCAGTCTGTAAAAACATTGCACTTTGGATTTATAGACAATTTTTTTTATTCTATAATGGCTATAATCATAGAGTATTTAATTTCCTTAGTCTAGATAATAATTCTTATATATAATACCACTGAATAATCATCTGTGCTTATAAAAACTATAGGATTTATTAATTTTATTTACCAATTGAATTCCATTGTGCATAGGTGGCATATTTTCATCAGTTGATGAACTCAGGATATTTTCACTTTTGGCCACACTTGATGAAGCTGCAATCATCAAGATAGTGAACATATTTTTAAAAACTGTTTCTAGTATTTTTAGATAATATCCCTTAGTGGAGTGGATGAATTATGTGGTTGCCCTAGATTTTTCAATTTTCTGATAATCTGTTTTGCAGTTTATTTTCAAAATAGGTATACATTGATTCTAACATACTTTACTTTTCTTCATATCTCTATTAACTAACACTTGTTATCACTCACATTTTTATAAAAGTCATAGTACTTACAATGAGGTAGAACTCCGTTGTGTATTTTTAAATTAATTTTCCTGAATTCAAAGTGGTGAATGCTCTTAAAATATAACATTAGATATTTATATGTCTTCTAGTTAAAATATTTATATATATGTATATTATTTGTTAATCAGCCTATTTATTTGTTGATACTGAGTTTTGATGTTAGTTAACTAATTTGTATATTAGTTAAGTTTTAGCATACTTCAAATAGTTTTATCTATTTTATATTTTTATGGCTTGCCTCTGTACTATGATGTTTGTTTCCTGTTTTATTAAAAAGATTTAAGGTTTCAGAGATGTCAATATTTTGGGTCTTTGCCAATATTTTCTGGTGCTTTGTTAGTCTTATCCCAAAATGTTTTTACATTTTGAGATTTTGAAATATTTTCTGGATGCTCTGGATGTTTTACTCAAGTAGTTTTACATTTCCTTTTAAGTGTTTAATTTCTTTTGAGTTGGCAATATACTTGATTAGAGATATGTATCTAAATGCATCGTTCCATGTGTAATAATTCGCTTTCTACATCCTTCATACTCACTTCAAATATATACTCTCAGCATCTCTGTTGCAAAGCATATGCATATACATTCATGTTTTCAGTCCCAGGCTCTTTACTCTAATCCATTGATGGCACAATGCAAGGAGGATTTGATCAATATAACCTAGTAATATTTGGGAGTAACATTTATTGAGTTTTTAAACTTAGATTATTATTTAACAATATGCTACATGTGTTTAATGTATTATGATAACCCTCTCCTCACAGACCAGATATTTATTCTTATCATAGCTTTGTATAACTTTCATTATCTATTTATTATTTGATGATTTTGAAAATATCTTCTGCAACTAGCTAGCTCTCATAATGGTAAGAGGTTCTCTGAAAATCTATGGAGGAGAAATGTTATCAATAGTATTGATAACTTGGGAATCTTGAACTGTAAAGAAATACCCTGGTAAGATGTTCCAATTGGTGTGATTGTGGCATGGATGTTTTGAGGATGACTTTCCTAAATACATTTAATGCCTGTTTTACAGGGTAAATGCTATGTTAACTGTTCACTCATAGCTGGCTAGGTCATAGACCCTAAGGGAAAACTTTATACCAGTATTCTGCAAATTAGAAATAAAAAAAACAAACCTATATTTAAGTTCTTATCTTTGTACTCACATATTAGCTTCCTCTTGTAGTACATGGTAATATATATATATATATATATATATATATATATATATATATTTAAAGCACAGAAATTAAGGGACTGTTTCATGTTCAAACTCAATAGAGTTTACATGCCATACTAATCGCCTAAAGACTTAGGTACCATTATGGAGAAGTCTTTAGAAAAACTCTACAGACCAGATGATGTAAGATGTCAATAGTGAACTAGTATTTTCAAAATATTATAACATTGTTTCACATATGAACTTAAGTAGATGTTACTACATGCATATGACTTGTTCAATATCATAGCAGCTTAAATACCATGATATATATAAGAGGGAATCATGAGTACCATCCCCATCTAAGAAGCTGCTGGCAAAAAATGGGAGTTCTGAGAGGCTACCCACGTACTATTGAGTAGTCCAACATCTATTCACACACAAGAAGCAATAAATGAATGCAGCAGGTATTTTCAGCTATATGAAATTAATCACACTAAATAAATTAAGTGAATGTTTAATGGACCATTTTGACTATTATAGCAGTCCTAATTTGTCTCCATAATAATTATTATAAGTGAGTTTTATATCTTTTCTTGTCTATTGCTTATTAGCATCTCATTCTTTTGATACGAAGCACTCTCTTTAGTGGTTCTTGTTGGACAGATCTTCTGGAGAAATATTACCTCGTCATCTGTGTGTATAGTGATGTCTATCCCTCATTAACATTTAATTATTACCTCACAAGGTTGTGTATTATTCATTGAGATCCTACTATTGTTCTTGTTCTTTTTTAATTTGTTCTTTTGATTTAGTGGTTTTTTTTTTCTTTTTTGTTTGCTTGTCTGTTTTTTTGGTAAGGCGAATATTCCTTAAATAAAATGGCATGCTTAATCTTATATACACACATAAACATAGTACAGTAGAACAAGAAGAAATGGGAAAAAAGACTAAATATAAGGTGATGAAGAGAACTGAATCCAATAATGTGCAAGTGCTATAAAAATCACATAAAAATAATTATTTTTCTAGGCTTAATCTTGTCATGAAATTTTTGGTTTTGGTAGTATATAAGCAAATATAATATATTCAAAAATGAAAGTATATATTTTTGGAATTGTTATTCAAGCTCATTGAAGTTTTAATGTAATTGGCCCCCATAGGTGAATAGGGAGAGGGACTAATAAGATGTGTGTCTTGTTGGAGGAAGTTTGTCACTGTGGAGGAAGACTTTGAGGTCTCATACATAGAAATGTATGCACTCCACTATCCTCAGCAATTATATGCTCAAGTTATGCCCAATAGGACAGTCTCTTTCTGTTGTCTGGGGATCAAGATGTAGAACTCTCAGGTCTTTCTCCAGCAACACATCTACAGGTCTACCTGCCACCATACATCCTGCCTTGATGATAATGCACTAAATCTTTGAAACTGTAAACCAGCTACAAATGAAATATTTTCACGTGTAAGAGTTCCTGTGGCCATGTTGTTTCTGTTGTGGAGCAGTAAAACCCTAAGACACAGCTATACAGAAGTTGTATAGAATTTGGGTCTGCAAGGAGCTGAAGGGTTTGTAGCCCCTTAGGAGGAACAACAATATGAACTAACTAGTACCCTCAGAGCTCCCAGGAACTAAACCAGCAACCAAAGAGTACATATGGTGGGACTCATGGCTTCAGCTGCATATGTAGCAAAGGATGGCCTAGTCAGTCATCAATGGGAGGAGAGGCCCTTGGTCTTGTAAAGGTTCTATGCCCCAGTGTATGGGAATGCAATGGCCAGGTAGTGGGAGAGGGTGGGTTGGAAGCCAGGGAAGGGGGAGGGAACATGTGTTTTTTTCAGAGGGGAAACTGGGAAAGGAGATATCATTTAAAATGTAAATAAAGAAAATATCTAATAAAAAAATAATTTAGGTCTGGTTAATATTTGTATATGAGGCTTTCATATGTTCATGAGATTGTTTTTAAATAATAGAGTTTACATACAAACATAAAAAGCAAGAACTGAATATATCATACGAAGATTTACTTGAATAACTATGCCTCATGATCTTTGACCTCTTTACACCTGGATGTTTATACTGTCTGCAAATTTGAGAACATTTACATTCTTCTCTGACAAAGCTTCGTAGCCCTTTGAAATTTCAAGGTCATTCATGAATCCATTTTTTGAGTATTTACTCTTTTTATTTTATTAAATTACTTTATTCATCTCTATTCCGATTGTTGCCTCCCTTCCCGGTCTCCCCCCACATAGAGTTCTTTACCTTATCCCCTTCCCTTTGTCTCTAAGAGAGTGCTTCCCCATCCACTACCCACCCCTGTCATCCACCCTTCCAATCACACATAAGGTTTCCATTATTTGAATTCTTATTGATTCTTTTGTCACTTCTGAGAATATGTTTTCCTGTATGCTCCCTTTGAACTAAATGACTCTTTCCTTCACGAAGTCAATCTTTCTTCTGGTTTCTTCTATACTTTTTAATTTATTGCATTTTCAAAGACTTACTATACTTGACATTTAAAACTCTCTTGTCTAAGAAGCCATTCTGTTTTGGGTTTTCTGGCTATCAGTGAATTACAAGAAAGCAAATGTTTGAATTTGTCTATCTGAAAATGTTTCCATTCTAATAGCATTCATTAGCATTATGAGCCACCTTTGATTGTTAGGTGAGACTATGGCATTATAAAACAAACAAACAAACAAACAAACAAAAACAAACCCTATTGCCTTGAGTATGGCATCTCCTGAAGACTAGATACTTGTTTACATCTTTATAACTGGCTTGATTTCTGTCTGTCCAGAATTCCAAGAAGATTGCCTAATTTTCTCAGCTTGTACTCACTTCCATATATTCAGTTTAACATGAAGTCTTAAGTGTAGGTATGCCCTAAGCCCATAAAATTTATCTCCAGATTGTGATTCAACATCAGGTATGGCTGAAAAAATATTATAATGAGTTGTGGTAATATTTCGGTAAGTAGGAGCAACAGGAACCCACTAAAGATTTACTCTCTGCAAAGAGAATAATTCAGAAGATATATATATATATATATATATACATATATATATATGTATATACATATATATAATGCATATACATATGTATATATACATACACATACATACATACACGCAAAATTATACAGACACACACACACACACACACACACTTGTTTGATTTTATATGGAGAGGCTGCTCAAAAACTGGAACAGTTATTGAGCATGAGGATTCTTTCAGATGAATGTGGGGCTGACTGAAATAGTTTGCAGTGGTCAGACAGCTGTTAAAGGCTTCTGAGAACTACTGTATGTTTCTGTTGCCTGGAAAAAACAAGTTCTTGTGGGATTGTCATCAGCACTACCGTATTGGAGCCCACTTTTTGTCCTAAGGTCCTAGTCTCTTATCAGTAATAATGCTGGACTTTCACTGTGGTCTCCTGTGGGTTCACACATATCTTTTATTGGGCCTCAGATATGTACTTGCCTCATAGCAACCATTGCCCTCTGTTTGTAATTTATTTTCAAGAAAATTAGTGAGCTGACCTAATGCTCAGTGAACCACATGTTTCTAATGGAATTTCCTCATGTGACCTAACCATTTTTCACCATTTCCACTCAGGATTAACTATCCAGAGGACTGTTACTGACCTACCTTACCAAGGTAAACCACTTGGGCAGTTGACCCTCAAGTGTCTTTAGGGAATTAGGTCTGGTGCTGCTTGTATTCAAATGATAAGTTTTGTATCCCAAGATCTGGTTGTCAAAACCAGTTGATCCCCACATATACTAGCCTTTGTTGTGTAAACCTTGCTCTTGGTTAAATAAAATTGTTGACAGCCAGGTATTGGGGAGAATAGAAAGTGGTAGAGTTTGAGTTACTGGTATAGAGGTTGCAGGTCGCAGCCACAAGGAGAGAAGAAAGGATACACCAAGAGGAGGAAGGTGCAATGAGAGGAAGTAAACCAGGAGAGCATGCCCATGAGAAACAGCAAGCTTAAAGGAACATATGGCTGGGATATGAGTTACAATAGCTCCACAACCTGCCTAATTTATGCTTACAGTTTATAAATAAATTACCTGGATTGTGTGTCTTTTATATGAGCTACTAGAATTTTATTTTTTTAACTAATTTTCATTAATTTGCTTGCTTTAATTATACATTATAGTTTATAAGTTAATATATTTATAAGATTGGAATTTTAAAATTTTATGCCAGTTAAGTTTGAGACTTAAATTTTAGATTTTGAGTTAAGAAAATTTGTATCAAAATAGACATAAAAACCATAAACACAATCCATAGAGAGCTAGAACCTCAAACTTTTCTAATCCTTTCATAGTGTTCTTTTATAAAATATCAATTTTGTATGATTCAGGTAATCTAACTAAAGCTTGGCATAATTAGGAAAGACATAAATAGGCACATGTTTAAATCAAATTTTGTTAGCCTGAACTGACCTATATATGATCAGAAATTTATATGCCTATTATTATTAACATTCTTATTTTATTTATTTATTTACCTTTCAGTCTTTGCCCCTGCCACTCCACCGAACCCCCTCCCCAGAGTTAAACATCACATTCCTCCTACCCCTTGCCTCTGAGAGGGTACTCCCCAAGACTAGGCCTCTCCCTTCCCTGGGGCCTAAAGTGTGAATTCATAAGTCTTAGTCATCAAACGCATGTTGTTTGCAACTTCTATTTACCACAAACCTTGTTAATATGTTTGCCATTATCTATCTATCTATCTATCTATCTATCTATCTATCTATCTATCTATCTATCTATCTATCTATCTGTGGGGAGCCGCAGCTGCCACCCTATATATATCTATTGAGCACCTGGTCTCCGGCCAGAGCAGAGAGCATTGAGATAAACAAGCCTTAGTTGGAAAAGCTGTGTGCCTCTAGTTTGTGATGCAAGCTGGCATGATTTTCTCGCAGCCTATTATACTTTGCAACGTAGCTGATGCTTATTAGGACCAGGGAAAGTATTTAAACCACAAGGGCTGGGGGCTGGAGTGATAGTAAGTAAGATGTGATAGATAGGAGTAAGTATGTAGATATAGAAGTACATTGTAAGGATAGTAAGTAAGATGTAATAGGAGTAAGTATGTATAGATAGGAGTAAGTGTGTATAGATAGGAGTTAGAATGTAGATATAGAAGTAAGATGTACGTAAGAATAGGAGTAAGTAAGATGTAGGGGATAGGAGTAAGTAGGAAATAGGAGTAAGTAGTAAGATGTGAAGATGTAAGTAGTAAGAAGAGAGAAGTAAGATGTAAGTAGAAATAAGTAAGATGTAACTAGTAAGATGTAAGAGGGATTATTATGATTATTGGGATAAGTAAGAAGAAGTAAAAATGAAGGTTCCTGATTAAAATGCTGGGAGAAAAGCTCGTTGTTGCCTCCTTATTTCCGCTGGACGGAAAGGCGGCCGACATCTATCTATCTATCTAATCTACCTATCTATCTATCTAAGCTCTTCTCAGGCTCTATATTTCCTAGAATTTTTTTTTT
>NW_022196914.1:14298090-14360037 GCF_008632895.1 Mastomys coucha
GACCCAGGACAAGAGCTTTGGAAGAAACATTTAAACAAGCATGCTTAGTTCTAGGGCATATAAGCCAAATCCCCAGTTTCTCTTGTTTACTGAAATTCCCAGGTACCTTGTCTTTGTCCCCTTGACTCTTGGTCTTCTATTTCTGTTTAGAAATTTCCCTGAATTGAATCATCTACACTACAGGAGAGTTCCTTAAGACCAAGTTCTGAAAAGGGATTCCTCCCGTTAGGACTCAGAAAATTACACAGAAACATGCATTAAAACTCACCAAGTAAACAGAATGTAGGTTTCAGCAACTTCTTCAAATTGACAAAGTGCATAATACCATCGTCCCAAGGATGCATAGCTTTAAGTACTGCTAAGGAGGAGGATTCAAAAATAGATGTGCCATCACCCACATCGGGGTGGGTATTTAGTGATGCTGCCATCGTTGAACTTTATATACTTTTGCAATTAATCCTTCAAACACATTCCTGTAAGTAACCACACTAACCTTATTTTTAATTATGTTGGACACTGACATATTTGTTACATGGATCTCTATTTAACTATCTGGGTTGAGTGGTGTTTGACCATTCCCCCCAGCCCCCAGGAATAATGTCACATATCTATCACTGCATAATTTCACATGGTTCAGAGAAAACTATTATGCAGTTGGTAGAACTAAGAACCTATGCTGCATTATTAGCTGAAATTAACAAAGACATGTCATATCTTCATCACACAGCTGAAGTCACATCAAAAACACTGGAATAAGACTGACCCACACTGGTATGTATTCATGGCTTGAGAGAACTGCAGCCACCCTTACATGATTCTGACTAAATCAGAAGTTGATAACTTGTTTTTGCCTGTCTATAGGGCTGCTCAAGAGGTTTCATCAGTAAGTACTAACATGAGGCATGGATCTATTGAGGTCTTTTCAGTATTAGATATAAGCACTGGGATGCTTTTTTTCTACAAAAAAGTTACTTATTAATTATATTTCCTACCCACTACTGCAGTCTTTATGTCCATATCTGCTCCCCAGATTTGAAAGAACATTAGTGATGAAATGACTCACTTAGCTAATGGAGCTTTACTGGATCAGTTCTAATCTATTACTTTGATTGCAAGCCTAGTTGTCTGTCAGTGGGCTTCACTGTGGTATGTCTAGTAATAGGTTTCTAGTATTGATCCATAATTTAATTACATCTATTCCTGTAACTGGATGGCAGGGGAATTAATCTTCATGAGACCTGGTGTTGGGGAGTAACTGTACACGTAATACTCTATCATACATTCTTCAGTGTGTCATTTCATTAAATAAAAGCAAGGTAAGATGGTGTCACACATGAACAAACTACTGCTTTTGAGATAGTTTGAAATCTGGATATATGTTTGAACTGGCCTGGCTCTGGAGATATTTTACTAATGAACCATAGATGTCTACTATCTGGCAATATCTCCTTTAGACAGAATGACGATGTGATTTGAGATGCTTCTATGAAGCTTGTGAAAACCTAGAAGCTTTAATGTATTACATCTATTTCAAAGACCAACATATAACAATTAGTTTTGAGGATAAATATATTTTGAAAAGCATATTTAATTTAGTTGATAACTACCAACTATAGTTCCTCTGTGTATGTAGTTTCATTTCTAAAAGCAAACAAAAGGGACCAAAATACATACAAGCCTGTGAGTTTTCATGTTTAACTCTCTGTGATAGTTCATTTTAATTACTAATCTAGATAATTAAAGATGATACAATTTGGACTTGAAACAATCTAAAATCACATGGAATAAGGCAGTGGTGGTATATATCTTTAATCCCAACACTTGTGAGGCAGAGGCAGGCAGATTTCTAAATTTGAGGCCAGCCTGGTCTACAGAGTGAGTTCCAGGGCTATACAGAGAAACCCTGTCTCAAAACAACAAGAACAACAAAAACAACAACAACAACAAAAACCAAACCAAAACAGAACATAAAACAAACAACAACAACAACAACAACAAAACAACACAAACGTCTCAGTAAGAGAATTTTAAGATAAGATCTAATTAGGACTTGTCTGAGGGGGAACTATCTTAATGATGTTCATTTGAAGGGGAAAGACCAGTACACATTTGGTGGTGCCATTATTGTCTAAGCAGATTGTCCTGGACTGTATAAGAGAGAATAAATCAGCTGAGCACTAGCATCCAAGCATTAATTTACTACTTTCTGCTCATGACAATGGATATCTTCATGACCAGTTCTTTCAGGCTGCTGTTCTATGAATCACCTACTATGTTAGGGTACATCTTGAAATTGTGAAATGTTTAAAACAAACTCTTTTTCCCCTTAGATTTTTATTTTGTTTTCATATTTGTTTTTTGATTAGGTTTTAGTCAGAATATATCATTACAGGAACAAGAATTGAAACTAAAACAACTTAGTCTCTCTTCCCACCAACAACCAGTCTATGACGTTAATCACCTTGAGAATCCTTCAAATGTGATGATAATTGAGTATTGTAAATACAATGTGTTAAATAATCAGATGTTTTTCTCACACATTTAAAGGTGGGAAAATCCAAGATGTCGGATCTGATGTAGACTTACTGTTTATTGTAAATATGCTGACATTGCTATATCTTCCCTCTGAAGAAATGTAGAAAGGAATCCTCACTAATATCCTTTGTTGACATCTAATTCCATTTACAGGGTTAAAACTGAATGGGTGAAGGGCTCCATCTCTTCAGAGTTTCATATTGGGTCCAAGTAAAATTTTTAGGAAGACACTGTTATAGAATCAATGTGAAAGAACATATATTTAGATATTTTGCATTAGTCATGCCTATAATTTGCTCTAGTAAATTTGAATCTTTCACATGCCTAAGAAAAGATGAGAAATATCTGATAAACATTTTTAATTGAAATCAAAGGATATAAAAAGAGGAACCATTTAAGTATTAACATGTAACATATAGCTATAGTCATTACTAACCTAATTATAATGTATAAATAATTTGGTATGTTAAAAGATCTATATAAAAAGATACAGATAATAATGAAAATGTTTAGGCATAATGTCCACAAATGTTAGGATTTTTTTATGTATCTATAAGAAATCAGTCAAGAGCATGAATAAAATCATTACTATGCTTGCTTTCTACTTAATTACTGTTTATTACATATTAATGTACTTACTACAACATTCATCTTTTTTTAGATATTTACATTTAGATATGTGTTTTCATCATAAAATGAAAACCAAACTTACCCCCCCTAATTATAATTAAAATTTTTGAATTACCGTTTGTCCAGATGCCTTCCCTGAGTAAAGAAGTTACCTTCCATATCTGAGACTGTCAACATTAACTAATTTTTTTCTGGCTCAGTTTGAGAGGTTTCAGTCTAGCATCGTTTATCTCTATTGTTTTGGGGAACTGCTGAGGCAACCACCATGGTGAACGTACCCTTCACCATGGATTCACCGTGGATCAAATTTCTTTCAAGCTGGGCAGTGGTGGCATTTGCCTTTAATCCCAGCACTTGGGAGGCAGAGGCATGCAGATTTCTGAGTTCAGGCCAGCCTGGTCTACAGAGTGAGTTCCAGGACAGCCAGGGCTATACAGAGAAACCTGTCTTGAACCCTTCCCCCCAACAAAAAAAGTTTCTTCCATCATGGTGGCTAGGAAGTAAGATAAGACAGAAACTAGTCTAATGTCCCAAATTCTGCTCAAGCAGACACACCTTCAAAAACTTAACTCTTATCTCACCCATATCTTAGAGTTACTGCTACCTCCTAAAGGACTATATGTCTTTAAAATAATCTTTTAGGAAATATATCACGAGTATGCAAGTTATTGTTTTAATTAAATTTATAAAAGACCACCAAATGCAAAATGTATAAAATTTAATGAGCCCTTAACTCAGTAGTTAAATATGTACTTTCTTTTTGTCTACGAGCATTGTTCCTTTATAATATTATCACTAATATTGTTATTATTATTAGTATTATTATTATTTATTTTTTTTACAGTCCAGTTCTTATCCTCCTCCCAGTCTGCCTTTCAACAGTTCCTCATTCTTCCAAGAGAATGTCCTCACCCCCTCCCCACTCCACCAAACCTCCTCACTCCCTGGTGCCTCAAGTCTCTCAAAGGTTAGGTGCATCTTCTCTCACTGAGGTGAGACCTGGCAGTCCTCTGCTCTATATATGTTGGAGGCTTCATATCAGTTGGTGTATGCTGCCTGGTTGGTGGCTCAGTGTCAGAGAGATCTTGGGGGTTCAGGTTAATTGAAACTGCTGGTTCTACTACAAGGTCACCCTCCACCTCAGCTTCTTTCAGCTTTTCCCTAATTCAACCACAGGTGTTCCCAGGTCTGTCTATTAGTTGGGTGTTATTATCTGCATCTGACTCTTTCAGATGCTTGTTGGACCTCTCAGAGGGCAACTATGCTAGTCTCCTGTCTGGAAGTACATTCCAATGGTATATTTTAAGTGGACCACTGTTGTTCAGAGTAGAAAATGAGAAAGAAAATCTTGTCCTATCATGCCCACGCAAGGGTATTGTGAAAAAAAGCAACCTTTCAAATCTACTATTATTATAAACCATGATATGGATAACAAAGTAAAGAAAGTACAGGCTGTAAAGACCCATTGGTACTTTCTGACATTGAAATTGCCTTTGGGCTAATGTCTACTTATCAGTGAGTGCATACCATGTGTGTTCTTCTGTGATTGGGTTACCTCACTCAGGATGCTATTTTCTAGTTCCATCCATTTGCCTAAGAATTTAGTAAATTCATTGAGTTTTTCTTTAATTTTTAATTTTAATTTATTTATAATATATTTTTTACACTCCATAGTCCATTCCGCATTTCCCCCCCTCCACTGCTCCACATCACACACCTCCTCCCCACCCCACCCCATCTCCATGTGGATGCCCCCATCCCCCTCACTCCACTTGACTTTTAAAATCCCTGGAGCCTCTAGTCTCTTGAGGGGGTGCATCATTTCTGAATGAACACAGACCTGGAAGTCCTCTACTGTACGTGTTAGGGGCCTCATATCACCTGGTGCATGCTGCCTGTTTGGTGGTTCAGTGTTTGAGAGATCTTGGGGTCCAGAACAGTTGAGACTGCTGGTCCTCCTACAAGATCGCCTTCTCTTCTGCTTCTTTTAGCCTTCCCGAATTCGACAACAGGGGTCAGCTGCTTCTGTCTATTGGTTGGGTGCAAATATCTGCATCTAACTCTTTCACCTGCTTGTTGGGTCTTCAGGAGTGCAGTCATGCTAGGTCCCTTTTGGTGAGTACTCCATAGCCTCGGTAATAGTGTCAGGCCTTGGGACCTCCCCTTGAGCTAGATCCCACTTTGGGCTGTTGGTGGACATTCTTTCCCCCAGGCTCCTCTCCTTTTCCATCCCTGAAATTCTTTCAGACAGGAAGAATTATGGGTCAGAGATGTGACTTTAGGATGGGAACCCCATCCCTCACTTGGTGTCCTGTCTTCCTGCTGGAGGTGGCCTCTATAAGTTACCTCTCCCAGACCTTGGTCCTGTGAAGGCTCTATTCTCCAGTGTAGGAGAATGCCAGGGCCAGGAAGCAGGAGAGGGTGGGTTGGGGAACAGAAGGGGAAGGAATAGGGCTTTTTTCTGTTTTGTTTTGTTTTAGTTTTTTGTTTTGTTTTTTTTGTCTTTTTGTTTTGTTTTGTTTTGTTTTGTTTTGTTTTCCAGAGGGGAAACCAGGGGAAAGAGGATATCATTTGAAATGTAATAAAGAAAAAGTAAAAATCAAAAAAAAAAAAATCCCTCTCCCTACTGTCTGACATTTCATCTAAGGTCCTGACTCCTGGGGATTCTATTACCTCCTAGGTCTCTGGAGCATTTTGCCTGAAACCTCCTATTCCTTGAGGTTGCCTGTTTACATTCTTTCTGCTGGCCCTCAGGGCTTTAGTCCTTTCTTTCACCCAATACCAGCTCAGGTTCCCCTCTCCACACCCCTACCCCCCAATACTCCCTGACTCTGTCCACTTTCCCTCCCAGATCCCTCCCTCTCTCCCCACTTGTGAATTCTTTCTTTTCTCTCCCAAGTGGGACTGAGGCATCCTCACTTGGGCACTTCAACTTGTTTACCTTTTTAAGGTCTGTAGACTGTATTTGGGATCTGGAAATCAGTCTGGAGGTTCCTCAGAAAACTGGAAATAGATCTACTTGAAGACCCAGCTATACCACTCTTGAAAATATACCCAAAAGATGGCCCACCATGCCACAGGGGCACGTGTTCCACTATGTTCATAGTGGCCTTATTTGTGATAGCCAGAAGCTGGGAAAAAGCCTAGATGTCCCACTACAGAGGAATGGATACAGAAAATGTGGTTCATCTGTCCTTAAGAGCTGAGTAGTACTCCATTGTGTAAATGTATCACATTTTCTGTATTCATTGCTCTGATGAAGGACATCTGGGTTCTTTTCAACTTCTTACTATTATAAATAAAGCTACTACAAATATAGTGGAGCATGTGTCTTATTACATGTTGGAACATCTTCTGGGTATATGCCCAATGTGGGGCAGCAGTCTGTTCATGCAACCTAGGCCCAGTTGAGTAATAATCCTAGAACCCTGGAACCCCAGTGGACAGTTTCTACCTGCAAGGGGCAGAAGGAGTTTGTCTATAACTACTGGTCCTTGGCCCCTGTCTCAGTCACAACCTCTCACAGCTGCCCCAGCAGGAGATGTGTGCTCTGTTAGGTAGATAAAGCCCTAAGCTCCCAGCATTCTAGCTGGACCATAACCCCAGTCACTGACCACAGACAGGCATGGCGGCTCCCACAGACAGATAGCCACACCTTACACAATATAAGGGTCAGTTTTCCTCCTCCACTCTTTCTTTCCCTCTTGCCTTCTTCCTCTCCTTCTTGCTCTTTGTTCTCTCTCTTGCTTCCTTTCTTTCTTTTCCCTCTCTCTTCTCTTCTTCTCTCCTTCCTCTCCTTTCTTTCTCTCTACATGACTGGCCTATTTTCTCTTTCCTATAATAAAATATGTCACTTATATATTGCCTCCTTTTAGCTAACTAATGTACCATGCAGCTCCAGCTGTCAGTAGCAGAGAGCTCCAAGTGTCAGCAGCAGAGACACTCAGGTATCAGTAGGAGAGAGCCACAGTTCCAGGCAGCAGCAGAAAGACACAGGCCCACAGCCCAGAAGTGGTATTGCTGGGTCCTGTGGTAGTACTATGTCCAATTTTCTGAGTAACTGCCAAACTGATTTCCAGAGTGTCTGTACCAGCTTGCAATCCCACCAGCAAGGGAGTAATGTTCCTTTATCTGCACATCCTTGCCAGCATCTGCTGTCACCTGAATTTTTGATCTTTGCTCTTCTGACTGGTGTGAGGTAGAATCTCAGGGTTGTTTTGATTTGCATTACCCTGATGACTAAGGATGTTGAACATTTCTTTAGGGGCTTCTCAGCCATTCAGTGTTCCTCAGTTGAGAATTCTTTGCTTAACTCTGTACCCCATTTTTAAATAGGGTTATCTGGTTCTCTGGAGTCTAACTTCTTGAGTTCTTTGTATACATTGGATATTAGCCCTCCATTGGATATAGGGTTGGTAAAGATCTTTCCCTAATCTGTTGTTTGCTGTTTTTTCCTATTGACATTGTCCTTTCCTTTACAGAAGCTTTGCAATTTTATGAGGTCCCATTTGTTGACTCTTGATCTTAGAGCATAAGCTATTGGTGTTCTGTTCAGGAAATTTCCCCCTGTGCCCATGTACATGAGGCTCTCCCTCACTTTCTTTTCTATTAGTTTCAGTGTGACTGGTTTTATATGGAGGTCCTTGATCCACTTGTACTTGAGCTTTGTACAAGGTGATAAGAATCAATCAATTTGCATTCTTCTACATGCTAACCATGAATTGAGCCAGCACCATTTGTTCAAAATACTGTCTTTTCTCCACTGGATGGTTTTAGCTCCTTTGTCAAAGATCAAATGACCATAGGTGCGTGGTTTATTTCTGGGTCTTTAGTTCTATTCCATTGATCTACCTGTCTGTCACTGTACTAATACTATGCAGTTTTTACCACTATTGCTCTGTAATATAGCTTGAGGTCAGGGATGGTGATTCCCAGAGAAGTTCTCTTATTGTTGAGAAAAGTTTTCTCTCCTGGGTTTTTTGTTAGTCCAAATGAAATTGAAAATTGTTCTTCACAACTCTGAAGAACTGAGTTGGAATTTTGATAGGGAGTGCATTGAATCTATAGGTTGCTTTCAACAAGATGGCCATTTTTACTGTACTAATCCTGCCAATCTATTAGCATGGGAGTCCTTTTATCTTTTGAGAACTTCTTTGATATTCATGGGAGCAAATACAGAGACAAAGTATGGAGCAGTGACTGAAAGAAAGGCCATCCAGAGACTGCCCCAGGTCACCCATATACAGTCACCAAAGGCAGATACTATTGAGGATGCCAAGAAGTGCAGGAGCCTGATATAGTTGTCTCTAGAGAGGCTCTGCCAGAGCCTGACAAATACAGAGATAGATGCTTCCAGCCAATCATTGGACTGAGCACAGGGTCTCCAATGCTGGAGTTAGAGATAGGACTGAAAGAACTGAAGGGGTTTGAAACCCTATAGGAAAAACAAAAATATCAACCAAGCAGATGAGGGACTAAACCACCAACCAAGGAATACACATGGAAAGACCCCTGGGTCCAGCCACATATGTAGTAGAGGATGGCCTTGTAGTTTATCAATGGGAGAACAGACCCTTGGTCCTGTGAAGGCTTGATGGCCCAGTGTAAGGGAATTCAATGGCAGGGAGGCAAGATTGGGTCAGGTGGGAATACCCTCATAGAAGCAGGGGATGGGGTAAGGGATGGTATTGGGTGTTTCTGGGCTGGTGGGAAACTGGGAAAGAGGATAACACTTGAAATGCAAATAAAGAAAATATCCAATAAAAAATTCAGTTAAAAAAGGAGAAATTGTAGTTCAAAAAGTTAACCCTGCAAAATATGATTTAAAAACAAAGGTTAAAATTGTCAACTACAATAATTTATAGACACATCTATTTTATAAATTCCTTTGTTCAAATTGACTTAACAAAGATTAGTCCTAAGTATTGTTGGTAACTGACTTGCATCATTTCTATTTTCAATGTCTAGTGGTTACTCCACTTCAATTGACTTGACACAATGCTCTTCAGTGATTTTGAAATACTTTTTTTGTCTCTATTGAGACATATTCTTTATATAGATTATTGTTGTAATTGAGACACAATATATCATCTCTTTATTTAACTTCCCTCCACATAACCAACTTTATTCTTTCTTAAAACAATATCCCATTAACATTTAATAGATGTTATATTTTTTATCTTGAGTTTTCTAACCTTTATTTACAAGTTTAGCCCCAGACTTACTACTTCCAGATTATATTTACCAATTTCATGGCAGACATCTTTTAAATAAATGTGACACTTTGTTACTAGTGAATATTATAACTCATATAATATTGATGGATATTAATATCTTGTCTCAGAACATATGTTCATTTTTAGTTATCCTGTATTTCTAACTCTGGAAGAATGAATTAAAAAAATTATGTGGACACAATGTTCTTTCTTCATACATACGATATGCCTGTAGAGCTATTCAAAAATATACAGTCCTTATCACATAGGACTTGGTTCTAAGGAAAGAGGAAGAAACAAGGCTAAGGGAGTCAATGGGATAACACAATATCAAATTCTGTGGAAGGTAAAGACAATTGGCTTTCTGAAAATCATTTATGCAGAATGATCAAATTATCTTGTGTCTGATCTGTCAGTAGCTCTTGTCTTAGGAGTATCACTCATCTCTATTTATTAAGTTGCAAGGTTATTAAAAGTATTTAAGTTTTTCTTAAACTTGTTTTACACTCTGAACAAGTGTAAGCTTCTACTATGTATAGTAAACATGTTATGTAGAAATATCAACAAAAATTTATTACTTGAAAAGTTGCTATTGGTGTTGCTACATCAGACATTTAGTGTTTAACTCTTCAGTTCTGTAATGTGTTTTGATGAGATAAAATCTTGCCTGCATCACCTTCTTTGGAAAACACAGACAAAGTTAGTAGACTCATAAACACTACATGCCTACAGAATTATTAAAGCAGTGGAAGTGTTTCTCTGGCAATTGCTTTACGAACTATGAGCAAGTTACTCATGAGGTATATGATCCAACATGTCAATTTAAAAATTTTGCTGTATGTATTAACAAGTAAAGGAAAAAATGGGAAGGTAATTTGGGCTTTGTGTATATTATTGCCACAACAGAGGAAAATGATGTTTTTCAAATTAAATTAATTGTAAGTGAGCTAACAGTTTCTAAATACATATATCAAATAGAGAAATAAACAAAAGTTTTAAATGAGCATCTGTTGTATTCATTTCTGAAAGTTTATAATAAATTTCTATATACTTCATATCTACTCTAAAAAAATTCAATCTGCTATGTAGCATACATTTATTTATAAGCAAATGTAAATTTAGTGGCAATTTAGTTTAATCATGAATAATTATATTATGTGTTCCCTATTCAAAATTTCTCTTATTAATATAAAAATATATTTAAAGTTACATTTTAAATTGTTTCAAAAGTTTAAAGTTCAAAATTTTACTTCATAATGGTTGCAAGATTTTGTATAAGGAACATAGTTAAAACATGCCATTTCCACAGTTTCTTAAGAGTTTCAGATGATTTATTTTTACCTTCATTACAATATTTATAGTTCCTTTTGCTTAGCTTGCTGCAACTTTGCATTCTTTAGCTGTAACAGTGAGAAGGAATTGATTGAGGACTTTCTATGTCCATGGTATTTATTTCTCCTTTTGCCAAAAGTAGGAAAGATTGAAGAAAATGTTTTCTCCACCCATATTTTATTTTCTATAAATCATAACTCCTAGGCCCCATAACTCAGTGGAGCACTTCTCTACACAGTTTTCTTTTTTCATCATAAGACGCAGAAAAAAAAAATTTCTATCTGTTTAGGTTATGCCTAATTACATTTGTTATAAAATAAAGTAATTGAAAATGATATTCATTAAGAAATGTGAAGGTTTTTGCAGGATGAGAAATAAGGTCTAAGAATAGTCTTTGTCAGTATTCAAAGTCAGGGATATAGCTGAATGACAAGATTTATAAGTTCAAGTTGGCACAAAGATTCTCCACTCTTTTTGTGAGAAGAAACTATTACTGCAAGTAGTTTGAACATATAGCAAACATGCATTTGCACAGAGGAACACAACCAATTGTCCTTTAAGCAAAGATATTGATTTGCATTAAAAATGAGGCATATGTACACACATATAAATGAAGTTAAATACTAAATTTCTTACTGGAAATGCATATTGAAAAATAAGATTTTCCTATAAAGCTCAAGTCCAAATGGATCGAGGATCTCAACATAAAACCAGATACATCGAAACTAATAGAAAAGAAAATGGGGAAGAGCCTCAAGCATATTGACACAGTGGAAATATCCTGAACAAAACATCAATAGCTTATGCTCTAAGATAAAGAATCAACAAATGGAACCTCATAAAATTGCAAAGCTTCTGCAAGGCAAAGGACACTGTCAATAGGAAAAACCGGCAACCAACAGATTGGGGAAAGATCTTTACCAATCCTATATCCAATAGAGGACTAATATCCAATATATACAAAGAAGTCAAGAAATTACACTCTAGAGAACCAAATAACCCTATTAAAAATGGAGTACAGAGCTAAATAAAGAATTCTCAACAGAGGAATACTGAATGGCTGAGAAACACCTAAAGAAATGTTCAACATCCTTAGTCATCAGAAAAATGCAAATAAAAACTCTGAGATTCCACCTCACACCAGTCAAATGGCTAAGATCAAAAACTCAGGTGACAGCAGATGCTGGCAAGGATGTGCAGATAAAGGAACATTACTCCCTTGCTGGTGGGATTGCAAGCTGGTACAGACACTCTGGAAAACAGCTTGGCGGTTCCTCAGAAAATTGGACATAATATTGCCTGTGGACCTAGCTATACCACTCCTGGGCATGTACTCAGGTGATAAGCCAACATGTAATAAGAACACATGCTCCAAAATGTTCATAACAGCCTTATTTATAATAGTCAGAAGCTGGAAAGAACCCAGATGTTTCTCAACACAGGAGTGGATACAGAAAATGTGTTACATTTACACAATGGTGTATACTCAGATATTAAAAGCGACGAACCCATGAAATTCTTAGGGAAATTTATGGAACTAGAAAATAGAGAGAGTTAACCCAGATACAAAAGAACACACATGGTATGCACTCACTGATAAGTGGATTTTAGCCCAGAAGTTCTGAATACCCAAGATAAAATTCACAGAATACATGAAACTCAAGAATAAAGAAGACCAAAGTGTAGATACTTTGGTCCTTTTTAGAAGGGGGATCAAGATACACCTGGGAAGAGATAGAGAGAAAGTTTGGAGCAGAAACTGAAGGAAAAGCCATCCAGTGATTCTCCCACCAGGGGATCCATACCATATACAGTTACCAAACCTAGATGCTATTGTGGATGCCAACAAGTGCTTACTGACAGGAGCCTGATATAGCTGTCTCCTGAGATGTTCTACCAGTGCCTGACAAATACAGAAGTGGATGCTCACAGCCATCCATTGAACTGAGCACAGGGTCCCCAATGGAGGAGCTAAAGGATACAAGAAGCTAAAGTGTTTCATAGCCCCATAAGAGGAAAAACAATATGAACTAACCAGTAACCTCAGAGCTCCCAGGGACTAAACTACCAACGGAAGAGTACACAAGGAGGAACTCAAGGCTTCAGCTGCATATGTAGCAGAGGATGGCCTTGTGGGACATCAATGAGAGAGAGGCCCTTGGTCTTTTGAAGACCAAGACCAAGGTGCCCCAGTGTAGCAGAATGCCAGGCAGGATATAGGAGTGGGTGGATTATTGAACAGGCAGAGAGGGGATGAAATGGGGGGGGGTTCTGAGGGGAAATGATGAAAGGCAATAAAATTTTAAATGTAAGTATATATCTAATAATAAAAAATAGTATTTTCAAATAACCTCCTAGCTATCTGCAGATTGTACATAATCATGATATGTAAATTCACAGAATATACCAGTTTAGTATACAGTTTTCTGCCTATACACATCAAACAGGGATCTATTGAGTACTCTCTTTTTAGAACTGAGGATTAGTTTTCTCTAGAAACTTCAAATGTACTGAAAATATTCCCTATATAGTAATCTTCATCTAGTACAACTACACAGGACTCACACATTGTCTAACCAGTAAACACTTAGAAAACAAGCAGAATACAAACAATTCTTTTAGATTACTCTGTCCTTTATATCTCCTTATTTTCATGGTGCTTGGCTTACCTTACATGGAGATATATATTTAATTTAAAATACATTTAATTTATTTTATATAATGTTGCATATGGCACTTGCTCTTAGATCTTCAAAATGTCTTGATCTCTACCTTTAAAAACAATTCAGAAATGTCTTATTCTTTTATGGAGGTTGCACTGCTTCTCATAGTGTGATTACTAGAGTTCCTGTTATCATGAGTTTTCCAGCTCTCTTGCTGACTCTTTATAGAATCATTCTTGTCTTGAACATGATCTCATTTCTTCTTAGATGGCTGGCTTCCAGTTAGTATAGAGCCTATTGTAGGAGGTGAGGGGGCCAATGGATGGCAATCGCAGTACCAGGGAAGTCTCCACACCATCCTCTTCAGATTTTCAATTAATCTGTCAATCTCCACTTAAAGACTGCCAAACACACTGGTAGTAAAGGAAGCCTCCCAGCACCAAGTCTGGCCTGACGGCTGCAAAGGTCATATTCTGTTTCTGTCTGCATGCTCAATTCCCTCCGAGGTCTTCTATTTCTCTAAACTGACAAACAAATAAAAAGTGCCCTTAGATCAAACAGCTCCCAGTGCTGTGATCCTATTCAGTAGCCTTGCTATCTGGAAACCACATTGCCTTTGACTGATGCCTTGGACCACTTCCAAGAATCTTGTGATGTTCTGCCTCAAGGGAGCAACTACCACGTGTAATGAAGCCGCCTTGCTGAACCCTGCCCTGCTCATGTGTGCCTTTTAATTAGCCCTGGGTCACACACTCTGTTAGCTAACACAGTGTGTTTCTCACATTATGAGTGTAAAGCCCCAAATTGTCGAATAAGGGAACTAATGATCTTTGAACTAAACAGGCTGGAATTTTTGTTTTTTGAGGGATCTACCACTAACCATCTGGGGTTGTTTTAAAGCCATCATCTGTCTTCCTAGCAGCTTTAATTTAACAATATTAATGCTAGCTGGTTCTAACGTTAGTTTCATTTCTATCAAACCAAGAGCAAAGGTTAATTTCTTTTTTGGCCTTTGTGCTTTGGAAAGTGAACACAGTGAATATTAAATGAATAAAAATGACTAATCATTGCTTTTCTTTATATATTTAGAGAAAGTTACTTTGAGAACAAATATTATAACCTCTCCTTTTTTTGTTCTTTTAAAAGAACCATTAATAACACTAGGTAGAAAGAAAGTATACAACAATGTATTGTTTTTGTTCCCTGATAATTATATTGTCAGCTTCTTGTCTGAGGGCATAATTGGCTCTGGCAGCAACCCACATTGTAAGGTGTAAATGCTATGTATTAGGACTTTATTTCTGGTGGCTCAGAAAATGATGCAACCTTGGTAACTGGATTCACTATTTAGAGAAGTTGGTATAAAAGTGTATCAATTGAGAATTTCCTAATAGCAGCTAAGTACAATTTGGACAAATATTATTGATCTAAGGCTATAGGCAAGATTACACACATCAACGACAGTCACTCTTATATTGTTCAGACTCTGTATTTTTCAAATGAGAGAAAATGGTTGAACAATTAATATGTAAGTGAGGCCAGTGCTGAGAGAAACTGAAATAAATATGTAGGGTAGACCATATCTTAAAATGCATTGATATTTTAAGCAAGTAGGTAGCTCCGGCTTTTTAACAGTACTTCGTTCAACATGCACAATCTGCATGTATTCATACTATGCAATTCATGTGTTTTTATGTGTATTTATGTGGAACTGCATAACTCAAGAGTGATAGATATGTTATCTGCCTCACTCAGATAATGCAAAGATAGCCTTGGGCTTCCTTCTGTTTGACAAAAAATTTCAGAAGGTTCTCCCTTATCCAAAGTACTAAGCATCTTTTCATGGATCATTTACTCCAGAATGTTTCTTAATTCTTTGTTCTCGTAGATACAAACCTTTAATAAAAGAAAAGACTTTTGTCTCAGAACCTTGAGGTCATTCCTTAGCAATGTAATTTACTCACTATATCCAGAGTTTTATGAAAAGGTAGAAAATTAAGCCCTACCCTCAACTCTCAGTAAACAGAAGTGATTCAATTACATAGACCAACCCCCAAATTAGCAAATCATTTTGTACTTTCTTACAACTCACCTACTATATAAAAATACATTTCATGGAATAGCAATGGCCCAAATAAAATTGTTTTAAGATTTTAATAGGTATAATTTTATAATAATTTGAATGCCTTGCTGCTGATATATAGTAATGAATGATATAAAATCTAGGAAGCTTGTGAGTAGATAAATTATTTTTATATATTTCAGTCTTTTAATTTGTGGGAGAGAGGAGTCATGGTGGAACTGAGAGGAGTGAAGGGATGGGAAACTGTGGTCAGATTCTAATATATAAGAGAAATATAAATAAAATAAATTAAAATAAAAATAAATTGATCTCAGTAACTACAAAATCAGGGATGATGCACCTAACCCTCAAAAGACTGGAGGCACCAAGAAGTTTAGAGGTCAGGTGGGATGGGGGTGGGGACATCCATGTAGAGACCAGGGTGTGGAGGAGGTATGGGATGTGGAACAGTTGAAGGGTGGAACAGGAGGGTGGAATAAAATCTGGAGTAGAAAGAAAGAAATGAAGAAAGAAAGGAAGGAAGGAAGGAAGGAAAGAAAGAAAGAAAGAAAGAAAGAGAGAAAGAAAGAAAGAAAGAGAGAAAGAAAAAGAAAGAAAGAGAGAGAGAGAGAAAGAAAGGAAAAGAAGGAAAGAAAGAAAGGGAGGAAGGAAGAAAATAGAAATCTCTCGTAAGAGAATGTTTCAGTAATGGATACTTCTTAATTTTGGTGGTTTATTTAACAATGTATAATATGTTTTATAGGAGCAAAGTTTAATTTTAATTTATTTCTTATTTATGTGTATTGGAATATATTTGAGTATAAATTGGGGAATGACTAATGTTCGCAGAAGTCTGAAATAGGTACTAAAAATCTAACTCAGATCATCTGAAAGAGATATACTTGTTTATAATTGCTGAGCTTTCTTTCTAGTTACCTGAGCCTAAGCATTTTCAACAATTATTTAATTATACATAAAAAACATCGACTTAATTTAAATTTAATTTAGAAATCTTTTATTCTACTGTATTTCAATCCTAAGAACAGTGAGTGAAAGTCTATTTGTATTCTTTTGAAATTTAGAATAAGCATGTTCAAGATTTTGTATCTGTATAGATAGATAGATAGATAGATAGATAGATAGATAGATAGTACACACACACACACACACACATATACTCCAATTTATTTAATGTACACGTTATGAAAAGAATCTAAGTAGAAATTCTGATATCGCATATCAGACACTCATTAGTATTTTGTTACTTTTCTCTACCACTATACAATTGATTATACATATAAAAAGAGCACTTATCTGAGTTCAAGATGATATATTTAGTGTTATTTAACAAAAAATTTAGAGATATAATTAATTTTTAGCATATTTTAAAACTTGATTTTTAATAACATCAAATTTCAAGTATGTATATGAAATAGTTTGACATAAAGTTTATTATATTTGTTGTTTGACAATTTCATATGTGCACAGTGCATTCTGATTTCTGCTACCCTATCCTCTTCAGGAAACCATGATGCACAAGTCCTAGGGTTTTCAGGTTAGTCCATGGCTCCTGGGGCACATTGTTCCTTCCAGTCCCTGAGAGACTGATACAATCCCTCAGGCATTGAAGTGTGAAGGCCTCTTTGCTTTTCTCTGTATGTTCCCTTATAGTTGCAGCAGCATGACATCTTGATAGGGAAGTTTGTGTATACATTAATCTTGTGTAACCTCAATAGCTTGGAATCATCATTGCTTCCTTGACAACTACAACTGCATTGATTCTGGCAGTTGACATCATATTCTGTTTGTGATTGAGGTATAAAAAAGAAAATCTAGTTATGCAGGGCAGTGATGGCTCATGCCTTTATTTCCAGCACTTGTGAGGCAGAGGCAGGAGGATTTCTTAGTTTGAGGTCAGCCTGGTTTACAGAGTGATTTCCAGGAAAGCCAGGGCCATATAGAGAAGCCCTATCTTGAAAAAAAAAAAATTCTAGTTACACTCAATAAAATTGTCACAACTTAAGTTGTGTTGTGACCTCCTACAACCTGACCTGATTTAATTCTTTGCAGCCAAATCAGGTGACCTTTGGCCCAATAAGCACAGGTAAAGAAAATAAAGCTGCCTTTTCTCCTTCTTCTTTCTACTTTCCCTTCTCCTCCATTGATATTCTCTCCAACATCTATGCTTCTTTCTTTTGACTTGTGTTCCGATTTAAAACATGCCATCTTTGTGACCACCTTTTGAATTATCTGTTAGAACTTGATGTGTTAGCAGAAACACAGCTAACGACAATAGCTTCTCTTTCGTCAGCATGCGCCCGTGTTCATTGCTTCAATAAGGGGAGCTAGGGCTCCATCAGCCTGGCTCCTTGGTATATGCTTGAATATCATCAACAAACTCCATCTTTCACTGTCCCAGTGCAGGAATGCAGCTGCAAGTGATGTGTCCTGTCATTGAAGTTTCCAGAAAATAATATTTCCCAGATTTTCTCCCTATCTTTCAGCTCTTCTCTAGGAATTAACAATAGTGGTATGTATTTCCTGTGCTATGGCTGAACATTCAACTGTCACCCATTCTCAACATTTTGAGCAATCATTCCTATGTATACCCTAATAGTTTTAGTTCCTGCCCATAGTCTAAGTCATTGGCAGGTACCAAGCAGTTACCAGTCAGAAATTCTGCCTTGTAAAGGAGACTCAAGTGCAATCAGAGAGTGCTTAACTACATCACAGCAGTTCTTCCACTTTTGCACCTGTGAAAATACTTGGAAGGATGGTCTGTTCTGTAATGCATGAAATTCATTGTTCAATAAAATAATTGCCATCCTCCCAGAAGCCAGCATATTAGAGCATCTTCCAGAAGTGTGAAAACTAGCTACCAAAATGGATGTTTTGCACTCATTTTTATCTTGATTTGTCTGTATTTTCTCATGGATTTCATATGAAATACAATATGTACTAGAAAACATTTTATTTAGTTTTCAAATGTAACTTAAAAAAATTTTGAAACTCACATAACATTTTCTGAACTTCACCAGATGGTATGAAGTTAAACTTCAGTATCTTTTCATAAAGAAATTATGAAAAATTATAAAAATATTGACAGATTTTGGAACCCTCCAGTGTAAATGGGATCTCTCTTCATCAAAGCTCTCTACATACAGCTAAGGAAGCTATGTGAAAGGATGCACCAGGAATGGAAGAGCCACAGTGGATGGATGACTTCATGAAAATAGCATCTTCCAGACACTACAGGATTGATACTTTTGTGAACTCACAGTGACTGTGACTGCGTGCACAGGGCCTGGACAGGTTCAAGCCAGATGGGATTCCACTACTGAAAGGGGAAATGGATACTGGCCACCACCCCTAATCAGGAAGCTATTTTCAAATAACAACTGCTTGCAAGCAAAAATTAGTTTGCTTCCAGGGAGTCCCACTGGGTGTACAAACCACACTTAAGAGCTGGACAGGCTGTCCTTTAGCCATCTGGTTGTCCCTCGTGTGTTGTCTGAATGTTCCTGATGCCAGCAGAACTCCTTCTTCAGGAGGCAGAGAGAGCCTTGCAATGGATCTCAGAGAACAGGATGCTGCTGCTCACCTCTATTGATTGTGCCTCAGATATATTCAGCACATAACAGGTAAGATGCAAATGAATGTTAATAAACTCCATTAGTTATTAATATAACCTGACCAGCTCCCTAACTATTGAGGCAGAGTCCTATAGATTTAGGCACTTTCGCACAAATATTGGGCGATTACCCTCTAATCAGTTTTTCTATATGCCAGATGATCTACTTCCTAGTTGCAAGTCTGAGGTATTTGCTGTTTAAGCTGGCTCCTTCAGACACAAGTGTTCTCCCTAATGTTCCTCATTTTGCTCTTTTTCATTTCGTTATGAGTCTTCTGCCTATAAAATAGTGTTGTCCTCTAGGTTGGATCTTGTCACCACAGATAAATGTTTCTGAAAATATCTTCACAGACACATCCAGAAATCTGACTCCAAAATATTTCTAAAAATTTGGTCTTTAAGATTCTAAATGTCATCAATTTGACAAAGAAACATTAACTAAACTCTGGATATACTAACTAGATTTATTCTCCCAACAGTTTCATTACCTGTCTATCTGCCTATTATCTATAAATACAGCATGTTTTATAATCTAAACATGTAACTTACATTCATTTCTCAGTGAAGCTAAAAGAAAATAAGTAAACAATATAAACTTATAGCATAATAATGCAATATGGCAAATACATAAAAATTTTCATTTTGACATATGTTATTGATTATTTGAAAATAATCATGCTTGTACATATGCATTGTAATATCTACCCCATCTTTTTTCTTTCCTACCGGACCCTTGCAATATGCTTCCATTCACAGTTTCATCTCATCCTGCCTCTCCGCATCATTCCCCCTTTGCTTAGTACACCTCATTTTTCTTCTAGATCTCATCTCAATGAATTAGTGCTTCTCATATTCCCATAGTAGTGGACCATCATTGGAGCACACTAACCACACACCATATCCACATTCCTAATTACATTAATAATTACTTTACCCTAAGCATGGAACTGTTCTGAATGTTCCCTTTGCTGTTTTATTGTCTTCCCATCACTGTTTGATTAAGTGGAAGTAATATTAAGGGATGGCTTTCATATTCTTCTTACCAATCATTTACATTTTATTATGTTCTATAAGAAGAAAAGGTGAGAGAAAAATTATGAATAATTGAACCAGAGAAGCCACAGAAGGAGTGATTTTGAGAAGTGAAGACTCAGCACTCTTATGTTGTAAGGAAAGGTCACACATGAAAAAGAGTAATGCCAGGTGTCTTTGAAAACCCCAAGTCTCCAGGCAGGCTTCTGATGTCCTTTATCCATGGGATGGCTCTCCCAGGATCTAGTGTCCTATTCCTGAACTCTAGCACAGTAGTTATCATAATGTTGGCTGCTGGCAAGTCATCCCTTGACCTAAACTCAGCCATGTTGTCTTAAATGAGAATTTATACTCTTTCTTTCACACCAATATATAGAACAAAATTCAATATATCCAATTTTCCATTTTTAGGAAGATAACAATTGTTTGTACTCAGATGAAAATAATATAAATAAGAACAGTTATAACCAAATAATATGTACACATTAATAGGAGTGCTATTAACAAAATAAAGCTAGCAACGACAGGTGTTGTAAAGCAAATAGAATTCTATAGTTGTCTATAGAATATCTCTCTTGATTATAAAGCTAAAATACAAAAAGTCAATGAGATCAGGGAGATGATTAAAATTAAGCCAAGTGTAGGCAGAGCTAAATATATTAAATTAAAAAGGGGCAACTAAGAACTGAGGAAAACATTTATATATCTACTTGTGAACCAATCTCACTTTCTACTTAACCTTGGTTCCATAAGATAAGTAAAAGGAAAGCCATCCTAACAAATATAAAATTGTATAAAAGATTTAGCACTTCAGTTTTCCTTAAGTAAAACATTCAAATATAAAATATTTCCCAGGTATTTCTTTGCTTTGTTTTGAGTATCAGAAGACAATTGTTTTACAAATGTACCTACATATTAAGACAGCAATTTTTACTACTCCTTAAGATTTAAATGTAAATTGTTTTGAAGAGTATGGCTGGAAAAGTAAAGCTGTGCACCTATGCCAGACAGTTAATGAAAGAGATTTAAAAAAATATTTTTACCATGTATTTATATTCCTTCTTTCATAGCAAAAAGAACTCATCAAAATAGTTCAGCAAATCCTAAAAATTACTAAAATATAAAAATACATTTGTATTTGCTAAACAGTATGTTATAGCACAGTTAACATAAAATAATTTAAATATAAACAATTTATATTTATGATTACAACCTCAGTCATAATATTCATTATTATACAAGACAGTATACTTTAACTAAGACATACAACCAAATGATAATATCTGCTTAGTGCACAGTAAAAACTATCAGCATTATATGCATTTAGATCAATATATAATTATTTTATAGTAGATGGCTGGGTAATCATCATTGGTAAAAAACAAATCAGTATATATCAGTAAGTAATCAAGCTAACATTCTTTGAAGCATAGATGTATTGAAAAATCTAAGAGTATGTATTATTTTCTCAGATTTCTTTTGAAACAATTATAAATTTTATTGGAACCAATTTATAACAACAGCGTACCTGGGGCTTCATTTCTTCTTATTTGTCATTTCTATTTAAACATATAATGGTAATGATATATAAAGGTATAATTTGTAGGATGGTAGATAAGAAAATACATTTGGAATATGAATATAATATGGAAAATTTTCTAATATTATTTACATGCTTTTACTCAAATTTTAATTTTGATATTGTAATCATCCAGGTAGAAGTTAAATTTAGGTTTACTGTTTGATTATATGTAAATTTAAGGTGAAATAATGAGCTTAATTTAAAAATTGATTGGTTACACACACAAAACTTAAAAAAAGATAAAAAAATAGGAAAGATGCTGGGAGTTTTTGGATTATTGTCCTTCATGTTTTTAATGTCTTCACACTCTGACTGCATTTTATTTACATTGGATTTTCAGCTTTTCTCCTTTTTAATGTATTTCTTCTCATTGGGTTACCCTCTCTTTAGTAACCAGCTAACTCTGACCATGCATTTTAAAGTGTATAATACTGACTGCAAGGGTGGGAAGATAGCCCCACTGGTAGCTACTTATCAAGCACTGATGCAATCTACCAGCACCCACATTAACAACTGGGTATAGCAGCGTGTGCCTCTAATGACAAAACAAGGGGAAAATGGAGATAGGTGGATGCCACAGATCACTGCTCACCAGCCTACCACTATTAGTGAGCCCATGTATGGAGAAAACCCTGCTTCATGAACTAAGACAAACACTTGTGGGAGAACCCAATATCAGTATCTGATATCCACGCATTTACACACACATATTTCTGTGTATGTAAACACACACACACACACACACACACACACATACACACAGACACAGCACCACTATCATCACCCCCATCAACAAAACATAATGTATGTATGTAAGCATTCATATGGACAGCCACACAGACATACACACACACACGTCACTGTGGCTGCAATCTCTTTTCCAATCCTAATGACTAATGCAACCAAATTGTCAGAAATACTTTTATTATGCAACTCTTAACTCCTTTCCCCACTTACCAGTGCACTGGTATGAATTGCATCAGAACTCTTAACCTGATGATTTTCAGGGATAGTTAAAAGGAGTAATTTCTTCCAACTTTCTATTCTTAAGAAAAGAAAGATAAAATAATTATATATGGAATATTGAATCATTTAGGGTCAACTTATTTTCATTTCAATGGAAATTTCCCACATGATACAAAACACTACAGGAACTGAATGAAGAGGAAGCTATTCTTTTAGATTTGGAGTTTTCAGTGTTAAGTGAGCTTGTCCAATACCTTTAGTTGTGTCTTTAAGATAGTCTCTGTATAATTACAACAGTATAATTTATGAAAATGTCTTCATATTAGAGTTCCAACATAGTAGTATGATAAAGATAGTGCCTGAAATTATTGTTTAATCAAACTTTCAAAGTATATAAAAATTGAAATGATTATAGACATTTATATGCGATTGTGAGCACAGTGTAGGATACTTAGTGGGGGGTGCACATTCAGAGGAGGACATCCAGTATCATCAGTCTCTGCCTTACAATGTTCAATTGTGTGTTCATATGAATGCTTACATACATACATTATATTTTGAACCTATATGACAATGTTTTTTCTACTCTATATTTATTTTTCATGCATAGGTATATCATAAATGTCTTTCTAAATAACTGTAATGAAATTATTTAGCATGTCAATGAGGGAGAAGAATATCAAAGACCAGTGTAGTTTAAGTACGTGGACACTCTTCCCTGAAGCAACTATCCCACAGTAGTTAAGAAAATAAATAAGAAGACCATTCCTACTAGATAGTGTACCCGGATAAGCGTTTTTACTTAAAGCCTGAAATAGTCCACCCACTGATGCATTGCATCTCATGTCGTTAGGGCACAGAGACTTCTGATGATGTATAATGGAAAGAAATTAGTGAAGCTGGAACAGATGAAACAACTGTACAAATATCACAGACATAATAATCATGGTCCTTGAAGCAGACTCTACTATACTTGCTGATTTTATTGAAGGTTTAGGTCAGGCTCTTGCAACAAGCTCATAGATGCGTCAAATGTCATTCCTAAGATATTTTTATGTGTATATCTCTAGATATTAATCTATTCATTCATTAGAAGTTAACTGTTCATCATATAACAAATACTGAATGTTGATTTTAAATAACTGAAATAAACACATCCTCCAAAAAAAGAAAAAAACAAGTTAGAACAATGGAGTGCTTATGATTAGTAATTAAAATGGAAGCTTTTATCCCTGTGCATACTATAAGTACATGGATAAAATCATGCTTTTGATTCCCCATACACAATCAGTTAATAGCTCATATTACCATAAACTCTCGTTACAGGTAACAACTTAGGTAGAGAATAAGCATGAGATAAAAAAAAAAAAAAATGCCAAAGTATTTCTATAAGTGAAATTTTGTGCTCGTCAATGTACCAGTCAGGAACATAATCTCACTTTAATTAATTGTAGATTTTAATTCTAGTTCAAGTGACTATTCAATATACTTAAAGGGTGAGTTCTTTTTATGCAAGAAAGTTATGATAGTATAAAAACTGCTATATAGTTATTGCAGATACTTAAATGTGTGCTTCGGTTGCACAAGTCTCACTAAAATCTTCCACAAAGAAGTGTAACTCAGAGGGTAATGAAAACATATGAATACCTATTTCAACAGCCAAATTTTGAAAATACAATCACAAGATATATTAAATGAATTATTTAAAAAATATTGTATGCTTTCCAAATTATAAAAATACACGTTAGATTATTAAATAATCAGATAATAATTAGACAAATAATAAGTAAGTATAAAAAGGTCTACTATTTAAGTAATTCAGTAATCAGTGACACAGAGTCACTGGTTGATAAAGGTTATAACTCACTAGGGATATGAACTATGAATTGTTAGATTATTTACTGTCAACAGTATTAATATATTAGCTGTTGAATCCTATAGTTACAAGGATAGGGCTCAAGTTACTCAACGTGATGATGGGACTGGATTGGGAAATTGTAGCAGTCAGCCTTGACATAAAAGAAGAAATAATTTCAATAATTTAAGTACCAGCATGGCTGAGCTCTGGCTGCTTGGCAGAAAATCAGCACCGTACAAAGGATTTTACAAAAATAATAATATCACAGCGTTCCATGAAGATCTGAAATTAAATATTAGCTGACTGAATCTGTTTTGTTGCCTCTTGCTGTCGAGAGCATTTTGAATTTCTAGGAAAGAACTATTTTAGAATACCATTAAACAAACTCTGGAAGTGTCTAGCATCTCTGCAGACTGCAACAGCCAGAGCAGTCTACAGATTTCAAGAGGGAGAGAAAGCTCCATATTTCCATTCCTCTCCAGGATCTTCCCTCGTTTCATCACATACTATGTTCAGATTTCCTTCATCCACAGGTTATTAGAAGAGAAGAAATACAATTTCTTTTGTTTGGATGGCTATCTCAATGTCCTCTTTTTCAGCCAATACAGAATAGCAAATGAGAACATAATTGTTCCCCAATGAGAAAAATATTATTAAAATTGGTAAATATTGTGTTTATGATTTGCCTCTGTCTGGCATGGTTAGTACTGTTTCTTATTATTAGTACTTCCTACTTAACTAATTATACTTAACTCTATTTAAAGCACTAGAAATTCTGGTAAATTTATTATTCTGCCATAATTATGCATCCATATTTATTACTTTGATAGGCAGATATATAGATGCAAACATACATAAGGCAAACTATTCCATTAGTTTATAGCAGACATGCTTGGTATCACTTAAGAGGTCTAAATAGTATTTTTATTTTCTTATATTAAAATTTAAATAAAATATCATTAGAAAAAATAAATTTCAGAGAGAACATAACTATACAAATACAAAAAAATTTGTAAAAATTTAATGTATTAGAGTTTACATTTTAGGGCTGGTGAGATGGCTCAGTGTGTAAGAGCACTGACTGCTCTTCCAAAGGTCCTGAGTCCAAATCCCAGCAACCATATGGTGGCTCACAACCACCTGTAATGAGATCTGACACCCTCTTCTAGGGTTGACCAGAGCGAGCAGAGGTCCTAAAAGTCAATCCCAACAACCAGAGGAAGACTCACAACTATCTGTACAGCTACAGTGTGTACTCATATACATAAAATGAATAAATAAATCTTTAAAAATTTACATTTTAAATAATAACCATTCCTTTTAAGTTTATGAACTTATGTATATAACTGTATTTCTATAAGATACTATATTGGCCTCATTGCTTACATACATAATATTAAATTAATTTATATAAGTTTTATTTTAAGATAAGCTACATTTAATGATTGTTTGTAACTTTCTAGTTAAAATATGATTTACTTTTAAATTATTCAGTTTGTCAAACATTACATGCTTTAAATATTTTATAACTGGAATTGTTTCTTTACTTACACAAAGCAACTTATGATTCCCTTCATAATATATAATTAGCCATAAAATGACTGGGCTTGAGGCCATTTTTTTAACTTGTGTATCCTGAGAAAATACTTGAAGCTTATTTTAATGAACTATATTTGCTGGGATCGTAATTGAACTTATGGCCTCTTGAATGCTAAGCAAGCACTTTACCAAAGAGCTTCAACCTTTGCCCTGCACATTCATTTCAGAAATAAAAGTCTGCAGCCTGCAGATGTTCACCATAAACAATTCAAATGTTCTCAATGGAGTTATTTAGGAAAGAAAGAAACCATATCCTTCTATCATCCTCTAGATTTAGTCATATAATATATAGAAACCATATCCTTCTATCATCCTCTAGATTTAATCATATTATATATAAATATATATATATATTGCATTTTTTTGTAAATGTTCTATTTATACCTATAATAGATGGGTGGATTTTTGAGAGACACATAGTAAAGTAGGCCTTTTATTAAATATATTATTTTGAGATGATTTTATGCACACACACACACATACACACAGACACACACACACTCAGTTTCCAAGAAAGACAGATGAATTTCTCAATTGATTCTAACAGTGATGAAAAGAATTTAGATACATAAACTATTTCAAGTATTTAGTAATATGTTTATGTGTATCATTTCAATCAAAAGCAATCAATTTATTAGAAAAAATGAAATAGTCTAGAAATGAGCAAAGAATAACATGAATGTAAATAAAAATTATATAAGTAGAAATCATTGAAGGAAGAATCATGCCAGATAAGAATGTAGTCCCTAAAAATTGAGGTGGTTATTTAAAGTCCATCCCACAAATGGAAATAAGATAGTGTGTTTGATATGAGAGACTTATAGGAAACCAGAGAGGTCTTAGAGCTTTAGGAAACTGGAGGGGCTACTATTTGATAAAAGTGCTATTTAAATTAATGAAACCTTTTATCTGTTCCAGCTTCACTAATTTCTTTCCATTATATATCTGCAGAAGTCTCTGACCTAACAAGATGAGATGCAATGCATCAGTGGGTGGACTATTTCAGGCTTTAAGTAAAACGCTATCAGGGTACCCTATAATCTAGTAGGACTGGTATTCTTATAAGAGGCTCCAATGAACATAAGTAAAAGTCTGTCATTAAAACATAATGATTTTTGTCAAAGAGAGAAGCTTCGGAGCAAATTAACAGCATCCATAACTCAGCTTAGGCTTCTGTCCTTTAGAACTTTCAGAATGCACATGTTGTGCAATCCAGCCACTCAGTATGTAGGATTTAGACAGAGCAGTCTGGGCCAACTAATGCTCCATCTTTAGTAAGGCAAGACTTTACTTAGTGAAAACATAAAAACAAACAACAAAACAAAACCAAAAATAAAACAAAGCAAAACAACAACAACAAAATAAAAACTAATAAACCCAAGAAACAACAAACAAAACAAAACCTCGAAGAGGAATGAAAATCTCAAATGATTTTTTTCTAAAATAGAGAATATCAATTTTCAATTCAGTTCAAAAACTCAGAAAACCAGATACCTCAGAAATGTGGGATTCTTATGCGCTCCCTCTCTCTCTCTCTCTCTCTCTCTCTCTCTTAAAATATAGTCGCTGAAAGTTGAGAGCATCTCCTATGTATTCGGTAACAAATCAAATCTAGCTCTGAAGAGCTGTGTCTCCAGATTTTATTACCAATAGTGTGGAGCGAAAACAACAGTTTTAGCCAATGCAAGTCACAGTTATCTGATTTCTTGGCTTTGTAAGCACTTACAAAGTCACTATTAAGGAAGAATGTGCAACAGAAGTAGGAGCTAAGGTACAGTTTCTGAAAGAGCACACATTTGTCTATATATTTAATCATTCACTAAACCTTTTTACATAAGCTAAATTTATTTATGTGACAGCAGATAAAGATTTGGAAAATCCCTTTATCCAAACATTGAACACAGCCCTCCCACAACTAAAATCAAAATAAATATATAAAACAGAAAAAGCATATCAACTATTCCTATCTATAAATATTATTGCTTTGTAATATAATGTCAAAAATAAGAAAAATTTGACTTTTCTATGGAATTAAATGTACAAGGACAATGAAAACTATTCAGATATTAAAGCTTTTGAGTATTTCTTTGGGGTATGAGTATCCAGTTTCTCAGCCTGCTTTTTTCTATTTTTGCTTACCTGCTTTTGTTCTCATTTATACTGAACAATATTTTAAATTATCCACATAGTAGTATGTAAAAAAATATTTACACTCATGTATGACTACAGACTTTTTAATTTATGTTTATAATTTCATTATATGTGAGAAAATATATAATGAATAGCGAGGATATAGTTTATGACTCTGCTGAGGATTAAATCAATCTGAAATAAAAATCAATCTCTACAATTTAAATAAAATCAAAATATATGATTCTAACTGTATGTGAAGTAGTTTATGTACCATGCTAAATTAGAAGTTATTTCAAGTGTCTTTGAATTCCACATTTTGTAGTATATTCTTTGCTGTGTCTTATACCCAGAAGGAGTATAAATTTAAAAAGTATAAGTACATATATATCATATTTTTCTGTAACTATTTCTTTCAAAGTAATACCTTTGCTACTTAAAATGTATACAAATGTTTCTTCATGTATACAGTCATGTATGCAGAACTAAGTGACTATACTGTTAAAACTTAGAGTATGAGAGTATCAAAATGCAAGCCTCTAATACAATGTTTGTAGTTAACAGTTTGAAATTAGTTTGTTATTAAGTATGAATGAAAATATCAACATGAACTTATGAATTCTCAAATGCTTTCCTCTCCTCTCTAAGGTAAAAATGAAATTTCTAAACAAGCCAGGGTGGCCAAGATACATATAAGCTCACAGACTGAACTAGAAGTTTCAGGGCTCCAGCTAGGGTGTCTGTGTCCTACCTTCTTGCCCTGCTGTGATTCCCACTCACACTATGATCTCAATAGTTTATTCAGCCACTCTAAAGGCTACTCATGGGTCAAATCCCAGCAGGCAAGCAGCATCCTTACACGCTGTCTTCTCTTTTGCTCCTAGGAAGCAGTTCTGTTAACCATTTTCACAAAATGCCAGCTGAACCAGCTATTGTACTCCTTACTCTCCAGTGGTCCTGGATTAATTGCATCTTCCAGGACAAGGAGTGCTCATTCCGATGTGTATGTATTTTGATGTACTACCATGCAGCCTTACGTCTGCCTTCCTTCACCATAACAAGTATGCAGAAGGACCTTTTTAGTGACTTTAATGCTTTCATTGCAAGTAATTAGAGTGAATAGTAAATCAATAAATAGCTCTGATTTTCTTTCCTCATCTTACATACTCATTGTAGAAAACCACTTTCCTTTAACTTTCTTCTTTACTTTTCTATCATGTATTAAGGCAGTGGCAATATTTCCCCATTATTTGTCTTTTTTGTCATGGCTTTTCCAGGCTTTACAAGTCAATTGCAATGGAAATGTTTCTTATTTCCTTAAATTATCCTTTGGACATTCAATACTATGACATGGGAAAAGGGTCCCCAATTTAGTCAATAAATTCTTTCTTTCTTACACATGTTTACCCTCTTTAAGAATCACCCTCAAGTTTCCATCCAATGATAATACTCTAGCTAAAGTCAACACACTCTTGCAATTCTTGATATTCTGCATCTATTTTGTGGATTTTCTCTTTTCCAGGTTAGACATATCCCACCCAAATCCAGCTTCATCTTAGATCTACTGTAATTGTGTTGGCTGTCAAAAGAGAAAGCTGCTGGTGTAGTCTATGGAAAATTTCTTGCCCTTTAAACAATATCATCTAGCATAATACAGCACTAGTTACTTATGGGAAGTAGAAGGAAATGGAGTCAGCATCTACTAGCTGCATAGTTCAATAGAGGCTGCATTAAACACTCTTTGGTAATGGGTTACACTTGTGATTTTAACATGATTTGGTGTCTCATATTTTCTGTTGTGTTTGTTGTTTGCCTTGTTTTGTCTTATTTACAATGCTTTGGGTATCATATAGTGACAGGCTTGTAAAAGCTTTCAAAGTTTCCAAGCATGAGAATTAAAGTTTTGCACTTGTTCACCTTCAACATCTGTTTTAAACACAAGATATAAAGCAGCTTGTATAGAGACCCCCTTCTTATCATCAGCCTTTAATGGCTGGTTGGAGCACCACAGTTTCTTAATGTCTCCCTGATGGTATCAGCATGACTTAGAAGTAACCTGCCTCTTCTGCTCTTTTTTATAGTTCCCACTACCTTGACTCCCATTTTTGTGAATGTCTTATCATCACATCTGCTGCAGCAGTCTGCTCCACTGGAACGTTTCCAAGGTAATTTTAAGTGTAATATTTAACGGTCGATGGGCTGTCATATGCCAGGCAATCTGCCCCTCACCAACTGACTGTACCCAAGTTCTTATGTATGCTGAGTTATTCCTTTTCCTACCTTGTGTAAGCCTGATATAGTTGTCATTGTTTTTACATATTTGATAATATATATAATGGATAGCCACACTGAATTATTTGTGCCATTCATTCAGGGTAAGAACTCTCTGAGAAAAATGAGAAAGAGAGAGACAAAACATTAGAAAAAATAAACATATATAATGAAGATATGACTCCTGGTGGGCCAGAGGAAGAAAACCAAAGATTAAGGGAAAACAATCCAGACTGAAAAACAGCTCTAAAGAAATAAGGCCATTCTTAAACTGAAGTTAGCTCTGACGTGAACTCATGTCTCCAAGAAGTAGAACTAAGTACATTTCATATGCTGCAAGTTTCTCTAAAATCTTGTGGGACATGTGATTGCTGTGAAATGTGAAAACCATAACTTACATAGGACAACAGCTGGAACCTTTAGTTAGATACACTTCCCGTAATCAAAGTATGGATGGGCAGTAATACATGCAAATAATTTTAAGTAGGTATACTTATACATATGTAATTCTGAAGCATTTAGTGCACTTACTTATATGCATTTATTTAACAGTGAAAGATCTTGGGATATTATGAGTTCCATTATATATAAATTTACAAAATCTTTATTAAGACCAGTGTATGCATTTACATTTACATGGCAATTCATTATCAGATTCATTGTAGCATAATGGACAATCACTAGAGGATATAATTAGATACATTTGGAAGGTCATAAGAGTATTCTGAAAGTAACCAAGTAATTAAGGTAAATGGATGTTTCAGCTTGATATGGGTAAGCTATAACTATGGTGGAAAATTTTTAGTTCGAGTATTTTTCTGAAAAGTATCTCACGTTGTGTAAAATGCACAGTATGAGAAATGCCAGTATATTGACAAAAGAACAATAGAAATGATGAATGAGAACTGTCTGTAGATAAGAGTAGATAATTTATGAAGAGAGATTTTGAATACCTTATCCCATATAAAAGAATATGTGGCCATAGGAAAGAGTAGACAATTTACTCTATAGACAAGAATCTCTTATATATATATTTGAATCACTATTTCTATGCAAAGCTACAAACTAATTTGGTGACCACTTGCTAGTCTTTTTAAAAATTTTTCTTTCTATCCTCTTTTGTAGTTAATTATTACAAAATCCAGTTATTCTAAAGCAACAAAATTTGACTATAAACTTTTATTGTAGAGTTGAGAAAAATTACTAATAAGAAAGAAGAATTTTTCTACTGAATGGTAACAACCATGAAATCAGTAAACAGATTAAAGATACCCCCAGAGAACACTGAAATGTATTGATATCGTATTAAAGAATAAAATCAAATGTACTTTGTTTAGAATTAATTTTTTATTGGATATTTTCTTTATTTAAATTTCAAATCTTATCTCCTTTCCGGATTCCCTTCCCTCCTGGAAACACCCTACCATATCCTCCCTCCCCCTGCTTCTATGAGTGTGTTGCTCCACCCACCCACCCACTTCCATCTCCCCACCCTCGATTCCTCTACACTGGGGCATCTATCGAGCCTTCATAGGACCAAGGATCTCTCCTCCCACTGATGCATGACAAGGCCATCCTCTGCTACATAAGAAGCTGGAGCCATGTGTACTCCTTTGTTGATTGCTTAGTCCCTGGGAGCTCTGATTGGTTGATATTGTTGTTCTTCTTATGCTGTTGCAAACCCCTTTCAACTCCTTCAGTCCTTTCTCTAACTCCTCCATTGGGGACCCCACGCTCCATCCAATGGTTGGCTGCCAACATCTGCTTCTGTATTTGTAAGTCTCCTGAACACGACTTGAATTTCCCCTTCTGTCCCTGTGTCTTATATCTTCCCGTAACAAACATCTCCACTTTATATTTCTTGACAGCATAAAAACTATGGCATGGTGAAGGAATAACTGTTATTTACAAAAATCCTTAACAGATTTTTACAAGGAAATGTTTATTTACCTCAGCTGACAAAACCAGCTAAAATCATTACAAACAGATTTATCAAGCTATATATCTTCATGTGGTTTATAAGACTTGTGGGAGGTACTTTTTGTGTAAGATTGTTTCCTACTTGCTGGCTGCTTTTGTCACATGATATGTATATTATATACATGTATAATTCCTTATATATGCATATATATACATATTTACTTTATTGATCATAGATATAGATTACATAGGTTAAGAATATATAGGTTAAGATTTAATGTATGTATAAGTCTATGTTTCAGACTTGGAGAAAAAGAAAAGGGATGGGTACATGGAAGAGGGTGGAGGAGGGAAGGGGGAAGGAAAATGATGTGATTATATTTTAAACTTCAAAAAATTATATAATCTTTGAAGTTAAAAATATATAATTTCATGAAACTTCATGAAAAACCCAAGACATAAAGTGAATACAGTTTTCTCTTAAATGCAGGATAACTGAAACAGGCTGAATACCTATTTGGACAATAGGTTAAGTACATATGTATTAGTGGTCTCAAGGACTGTATTTTGCTTTGCTGTGAGGTATGTGAAAATTTCAGTCTTTGGGGGGTCAAAAGATGTTTTCAAGTAAGTGTATCACTGTGATAAAAGTAGGATTAGAGTTGAAAATATTATGAAAAGTAAAGATATTGTCTTTGTCAGTGTTCTATTATTGTGAAGAGCCACTATCACCCTGGATAATCTTATGAAAGAAAACATTTAATTGGAGATGTCTTACATTTCAGAGATTAAGTCCTTTATTGTCATGGCAGAATGGAGGCAGACATGGTGCTAGAGAGGAAGAGGAGAGTTCTACATCTGGACTGGTAGGCACCAGGAAGGGAGAGACATTGGTGGAGGCTTGTGCATTTGAAACTTCCTAGCCAATCCCCACTGACACATAAGACTGCGCCTATTCCAACAAGGATACAAACCCAAATCCTTTAAGACAGGGCTACTCCGTATGACCCAATGGGGTCTCCTTTAACTCAAACCATCACAAATGTCAAGCTGTATTTCCTGGACACTAGTGAAGCCAGAGGACCTATCAACCCTACAGCAAAAAACAGAAGGGGGAATTTAAGACCTACAGTAGAAGTGATCATAAGGAAGATTTGTTCCTTCATTTTTTTTTGATTTTGTTGTTATTGTCATTTGTTTGTTTGTTTGTTTGTTTAGGAGATTAGAGTGAAGGGTCAATGCACAACAGTCCAAAGAATATTTCAATTGTAGGTATTTTTTTTTACTAAAAAGGCTAACTTATTGATTTTGGAAAATAGTGAAATAGAAAACTACATAGACCATTATAGGAACAATATTCTTTACTAATAAAGAGAATGGTAATTAGCATTGATTTGTCTTGGCCTTATTTAAAGTAGTACAGGAAAAGCCAGAAGATAAACACCTAAATGCTGATTGATGCATAGATAGTTTAGAATTTGTTTTTAAAAATATTAAAAATTGATTTGTTTGAATATCAACTTTGGGAAAGTTGTGTGTGTGTGTGTGTGTGTGTGTGTGTGTGTTTGTAAAGAAGCTGTATGGAAAAATATAGAATAGAAACATATAAAGCCCCAGTATGTAGAGGCAATATTGCAAAGGGAAAGAGCACTTGAGAATTCATCCTGAATAGAGCCTTTAGGTTTTTTTCATTCATTTATCTGTGCACACTTTTGTGTCTACACATGGGGGTCAGAGATTAATATAAATAGGTATTCTTGCTTTTTGATTGTGAATTTCTGAGCCACGAGTTTGGAGATTCAGCTAGATTGTTAGACAGATGGATCTTCTTGTCTGCCTCCTCAGCACTAGGATTGGTGGTATGCACCACTAATGACTAACTAATAAAACAGTTAATCAAACCCAGAACAGAGAGTGATAAGGGAAAGAAGTTCATAATAAAAATACTGAAAACAAAGTGTGGGATCAATAAGCATGATTATCAAGTCATTCAGGAATTCTTGTAGGACAGGGGTCAGTTTGAAAATGATATGCTTGTTGACTTAAATATATCAAAAGCCAAATGGTAACAAGGGAAATATGCATCCTACAGACACCCCAGGAACTAGTAGGAAGTTCAGCTTCTTGAATGCACACAACTTCACATCTATAGCACACATGACATTCTGACATCAGACATTCTCCATTTGTTTTGCATGTATTCCATTGTTTGAACATGCCTAGGAGAAACCCTTTTTTTTACTATATTGCCATTTTACCATAGTAGCCTTGCAAGATTTGAACATATTTAAGAAATTCACTCTTGTTTATAAAATAAGGAAATACATACATGCATTTTCTTAACCTTTCTGTTGCTATTGCCTGTCTCTTGCTATTGCATGCACCTACCATCCATTTCTCAAGATATAATGCCTTTATTTGGGACTAAGTAACTTTTATAGCTAATACGGGTATTCAGAATACTTCTTAGCTCTACATTAGAGGATTGAATGAGACACTATTTTCACATGAAATGGGCATTGGTATTTTTATAGTTGTATACTAGGTGACTGGCTACTACTAGAATTTATTATTTAGTACAAGCCTTCCCACATCTTGAACTTTACACAATTTATTTCATACGAACTGATTAACCACTTAAAGAAATAGAAGGCTGTTTATCTCTGTACAGCACACAGAGCTTCATCTGTGTGTGCTCATAATCTACAAGTCACTTTAATATCAAAATTTTAAATGGAATTCATAAAGTACTAGCTTTTAGAAACTTCTCTTAAATAACCCTAATATAATATTATATTATTTTATGATACTATTTAATTAGCTTATAGAAATTAGTTTTTACTTCTAAATATAATTACTTTTCCCACTTAAATATTGTCCTACCTTTTTAAAATCTGCAACTAAAAAGTTAGGAAGTCGAGTTCACCTAAGTCCTCAACTGAGAAGATACAGAATATAAAATAAGTGGAATATTAAAAATATTTGAATGCTGTGATATTCAATATTATATAAGAATAAATTATATTCATCTGAGGTAAATGTCATATTAGAGGCTGACTGCTGAATAAGTTCACACTTTTTAGTTCTTCCTGAACTCTGACTGTTCTTCAGCTCAGCTGTTCTAGTTCAAACTCCTCTTTAAGCTGACTCATTCAATCTGGCTTCTCTCAGCATCTCACTGCTTATTGTTATGCTTATTGTAAACTAACTCTGGCACTATGTTCTAAGCTGGTTTCTTATTCTCTGGCTTCAACTGCTTCTGCTGACCTACACTGAACTGGATGACCTAACAAAAGAACCCAACTCCCTTGCACTGCACACACTGCACTGACTCCAACTGACTGACTCTCTCTTCTGGCACTGCTATTAAATAGCTACTCCTTCCTGTACTGTTCTAAAGATTGAAATATTCCCATGCATCCTATCAGATTGCCATGGCATAAAGCTGGTCTTCAATTACAGCAAAAACAACAAAAAGCCCACATACATGTGGAAACTGAACAACTCTCTATTCAATCATACTCGGTCAAGGAAGAAACAAAGAAAGAAATTAAAGACTTCCTGGAATTTAAGAAAATGTTGACACATCATACCCAAACTTATGAGACACAATGAAAGAACTGCTAAGAGGAAAGTTCATAGCACTAAGTGCCCTGGTAAAGAAACTGGAGAGATCTTACACTAACATATATGGTTTACAGTTGACTGTAATTTTCACTAAGTTATTTTTGTCAAGTTTCCAATTCAGCTTAAAGAAAGATCTTGCCCTCAAATCAGATGTACTAGCTGGTATTTACTGACAAAACAACGTTAAATTTAGTTTATAAAACTCCTGTTCTTCAGTCACAACTCTGACCCATAATTGTTCCTGTCTGAAAGAATTACAGGGATAGAAATGGAGAAGATCCTGAGGAAAAAAGGGTCCAGGGACAGGCCCAAGGAGGGATCCAGCTCAAGGGGATGTCCAAAGACATGACACTATCATTGAGGATATGGAGTGCTTACAAAAAGGGACCTAGCATGACTGCACTCTGGAAGACTCAACAAGCAGCTGAAAGAGTCAGATGCAGATATTTGTACCCAACCAGTGGACAGATGCAGCTGACCTCTGTTGTTGAATTAGGGAAAGACTGAAAGAAGCAGAGGAGGAGGGTGACCCTGTAGGACCAGTAGTCTCAATTAATCTGGACCCCCAAGATCTCTCAAACACTAGACAACCAAACAGGCAGCATATACCTTCTGATATAAGGCCACTAATGCACATACAGCAGAGGACTGCTGGGTCTGTGTACATTCAGAGATGATGCACACAAATCTCAAGAGATTGGAGGCCCCAGGGATTTTAAAAGTCAGGTGGTGTGGAGGGTGGGGACATCCACGTGGAGACAGTGAGGTGGGGAGGAGGTATGAGTTGTCGAGCAGTAGGGGGGTGGAGGAGGGGAATAAAATATGGAATGTAAAAATAATTAATTAATCAAAAAGACAAAATGCTCAAATAATTAATAAATAAATAATATATGTTTTGCATACCATTTATGAGTATCCCTGTATTAGTGTTTAGTTATTTGTTCATTTGTACAGTGACTGGTGCTTTCATAAAGAAAGTGAATTGATTTAATCACAACTACATTTGCTGATCTCTACAGTGAAGACTGGTGATGAAGCTTTCTTAAAGAGAAACTTATATGCACTAAAACAGAAATCAAGTAACTTTACAAATAAAAGCTGAAGTATGCTACATGATACTACATGATACCATTTTCTATTATGATAGCAAAATATCTGATACTGAATAATTAATCAGGAATAGAAATCTATTTGATCTAGGATTCGGAACATGAAATGTTTTGTTTTTGGGGTTTAAGCTAATGGAATTTCTTAAGTCATTCTTGAATAGTGGGAAGTAAATTTTCTCTTAATTTAATGAAAGATGGAAGAAATTAAAACTAGCCAGTTACTGAAAGCCTAAATGAATTTGTAGTATTCTTTTCTTTGTTTGTTTTGGTTTTTGTTTGTTTGTTTGTTTACTTTTTTCAAGACAGAGTTTCTCTCTGTAGCCTTGGCTGTCCTGGAACTCACTCTGTAGACCAGGCTGGCCTTGAACTCAGAAGTCTGCCTGTCTCTGCCTCCCAAGTGCTGGAATTAAAGGCATGCTCCACCACTGCCTTGAAAATTTGTAGTATTCTTGAACTAATTTATATTTATTAATTTTCCATTTTCTAAGATATTTTTCAAGCATCTTCTTGGCATGTGACTAAATTCTCCTTTTTGCATCATAACATAATGGAAAATGTAACATAGTAAAAGAAAGCAGGCATGTAACCAAAATCACATTTCACTTTTTTCATAACATATTATTGATTATTTGAGAATCTTACATGATAAACTCCAGAACCTTCATTTCCCAGTCCTCTCAGGAATGTCCCTCTTTTAGCACCTCACCCCTCAACAAAAAAGAAGAAGAAGAAAACAGTTTGTGTTGTCCACATACTCACTGGAACATGCTCAAACTCTCAGTGGCTAGCTTCTTAAAGAAAACTGAGTCTTTCCCCTATGGTACTTGTCAAAAGCCATCAGTTGTGTAGAGCTACACTTCAGCATTCTTATCACAATTTTTAGAGTTCTCTTTGATGGCTATCTGCCTAGGCTTTGAAGTTTTTTGTTTGTTTGCTTATTTTGGTTTGGTTTGGTTTGATGTTTTGTTTTATTTTGTTTTGTTTTAATTTTTTTGTTTTATTTATTTATTTATTTTTTGCTTGGTTGGGAGGAAAGGGTTGTCATAGAAACCTTCTATGACCTTCTTTCTTAACTGTGGATGAGGAGACATCAGTACTATGACAAAGTGTCTTCTTTGCCCTTTTTAGTCAGTGGAAGCCCTAATCATGGACTTACAAGTAGTTTCTGGTTACCGCGTGACCTACATACATCCTTCACATGGTTATCGTGTCTCATGGACCTCATCATGCTCATCTCTGGAAGGACATAACACAGAGATCAACATTGTCCTCTGTTCCTGCATGAGCCATGGACAACAGGATATATTGGAAGCACAGGCAAAGGGCATCAACATGGGTTCAGAATATCTCACAGACAATGACCATCTGTATAGCCTTTTGTGGTAACAAGGGCCAAGAATGAAAATCAACAAACACCCTTGCTGCAGTAGGACCAGGAACCCAAACATGGTTCCAGCAGTAGCATAAACAACACTATGGCTCCCTGTGGCAGCACTTCCTATGAAAATCAAGACGGTGTCAGACAGTGGCCCAGACCAAGGATATTCTCATGGCCATAGGTTGTACTTTGATCAGGGGCATCAGCATGGTTCCAGGCTTCTGTGGGACCAAGGACATCCACTGAAAGTCTAGCTTCAACACAGTCTAGGGCAGTGGATAATGGATACCAAAAATGACCTCCAGGGGCAGCACAGACCATAGAGGTCTCTTGGGGAAGTCAAGTACAGAAAATGAGCTATCCTTCATCTTGAACATGCTAGTACTGCTCAGAACCATGACAATCATGAGGCTGGGCAGCGTTTTTTGCGGGCTGAAGTCTGAATGTAAATCCCAGGCTGAATGTATAGTACCCAATTGGCCCTGCTCCCTGCAATGTTATCTTCCTCTGTTCCTGAAACTGTAGCTCATACCTATCAACCAGTACATCTCCAGTTCCACCTCTCTGCACGGCTCACTCACTGCTCTGTTCCTCCATCTTTCCTGCCACTCCATTTCATACTCATTTGGCATAGTGGCACTGAATGCTGAAGTGTGTCGCACAGTATATCTCTTGTACATACAGGTCTATGTGCAAATATTCTTTGCAAAAAGTCGTTGGTCTGGCTCAAGGTTTCTGGTTCCTGACACACCATATATGCTACAGCATCTGAGACTCATTTGCACATCCTGTTGTTGCCTAGAAACAGGGTGCTCTTATGGCTAGACAGGTTCTGTGGGAGCTCTAGGATGCAGAAAATCTCCCTACTCTTTGTGTCAGCTGTCCAGAGGCTGACAGGCTTCTAGGCTGCAGGAAGCACCAGGGCCCCATTCTCTGTCTCCCAGCAGGGCAAGCAGTTGAGCTGAATCACTTTGGCTCCATGCTGAGAGCTGGCCAGTGGGCCTATAACCAACTGGCTCTATTCAGAAATGACAAGATTCAGGACCCACTCCTCCATTTACTCCAGCATCTTGTAGCTAGTCTAGGTGCTGTGGTGGGCTCAGTCAAAACACTGGATCTGGACCCGAAGAGCAGCTAAAGTAGTCAGTGTGCACGCCTATCTTACTGTTCCCTCAAGCTACATTCCCAGGTTTTAATTTCTTATCAATCCATAAACACTACCCTAGGGACCTCACCTTTGTGATCCCTTAGAGTTTTCATAACATTACAAAGGCTTCACTTTCAAATATCTTTCATCTGTGGACTTGGTTATTAATTCAGTAACAAATGAATTTTTATAGAACATTAGGAATCATGAAATTTAGATAATACAAAGAAAGATAAAAAAAAACAACTTTGGGGGTTAATTTAAATGCATAATTTGGAGGAACCCAAGAACATCATCTAAAGTATTTGTTTCCAAACAGTTTATGATTTGCACAATTTAAAATGACAAATGGGACAATGTCCAAGGAAAAGCATTTATTACAGAGTAAGAACTAAAGTACACAACTTAATAAATTACTATGAGGAATATTTCATTTCAGTTCTGGAATACTAATGGAGATACTAATCCATTAGAACAAATTTTTCTTTCTGTTTTATAATCAACAAGTGGGTAAAACTCAAGCATTTCCTATTATTCAACAGCCTCTAGATATTTCTAATTACAAGGAACACACATTTGTGTACCAGAGATGAAGCATACTTACTAAAGGAAAAATATTTAAATGATTTCTTGAAAATTTAAATATTCATTTAAATAAGAGATTATGTCTTAGTTACTATTATTTTGCAGTGAAAAGACACCAGGACCAAGACAAATCTTATAAAGCAAAGTATTTAATTGAGAGGTTGCTTTCATTTTCAGAGCATTAATCAGTTATGATGGTAGAATGGAGACATGATTGGCATTGGAACAATAGTGTAGCCATGATCAGCATTGGAACTGTAGTGAGCGCCTGATTTTCTGATCACGTGAGGCAAGCAGATAAGCAGAGGCACCAGAAAGAGATACTGGGCCTGATATGTGCTTACAAAACTTCAAAGTCCTCACCAACCAAGCAATATTCCTTCTTCAATAAGGTCAAACCTACAACAACAAGACTACAATTACTAAGCCCTGCAGTTTACCAACATGGAACAAAGCATACAAGTACATGAGCCTATGTGGCTGTGCTGAGCATTGTCATTCTTTTTTGTTTATCTAACCTTTTATCTATTTATCTATCTATTTATTTATTTATTTTAAACTCTAGATTGTATTTCCCTCCCAGTCCACCCTCTGTTCCACATCCCATACCTCCTCACTGACCCCTTTCTCCAAGAGGACGTCCCCATTCTAATTGCTACAAACTATTACACATCTATACAAAATACATTTGTCTGTAGTGCTACAGTATCAATTCCTTTACGTACTCGCTTCAAAAGTGACTAATATGGTAGCCATTAATGAGAAATTAAAACTTAGACAGTTTCTCAAAATGAAGATGTTGTTATGCTTTTCCTATGTCTGTATTTAATTTCTGTCTCATGTTTAACTTATAACACCTGTAAAATTATACAGTAGTAGTAACTAATGAATTATCTAGGCTTTGAATAAAAGATACAAAACTTATACAAAAACAAATGGACCCAGTAATGAAGTACTAAATGAATTGTAGCACACTTGCAGTAATTTAGAGTTCTTAATTATGAATTTTTCTGTGAAATACATGGTGAAATATTTTAAGAATTATCCAATTGATTTAAAGACAGAAAGTGATTTTCTTTTATTTACTTATTTAATGATTTATTAAAATAAAAATATGGAAATAGATTTGAAATATACTTATGCAATGGAGGTAATTTCCACAGAAAACAAGAGTGAAACACAAAAGCTCTTAAAGTTGCAGCTTAGAACTGAAGAAGTGGATCAGTCTGTCTTCCTTAAGTTCTACTGTTTGTCAGTCCACCATATTGGAGGAATTAAGCATTTCAGTAGTTTCAGTTTACTGATGGAATATGGACTAATAGAGCAAATACTTTCATGAAGTATGATGGCATGGTATTTCTTGTTCTTGTTTATCAGTAAGAAGTTAAAAGCCTTGAATATTCTATGCATTTTATTTTTAAATATAATCAAGATATTACGTTAAACTACTGGAAAATTGTTACTTACATTACAGTAATATTATCTTAGTGCTCCCTTGGAGATGCTAATAGATTCCTAAGCATACCTATTTTATCTGTTTGCTTAAATGAGTAAGAATTTAATATTGTCAGAAAGCAACTTTCACAGAATTTATGTTTGATATATATATTCTGTACTAGATCAGCATACCATTTCATATAACAAATTTCATCTTGTCATGTGATATGATATGTGTGGAGGACATATAAATAATTCCTATACTTATACATTTTCTTTTGTCATTAATGGATGAGTACTTGTTTATAAGATGCTGATGAAGTGTTTTTATTTCCTATGAAGAATATAGTAATAGTCAAGAAGAAAACATTGGCACAGATACCCAAAACATGCCATAAAGTTATTGATCATCTACAAATTAAATTGATCCTAATAGTTACATGCATTATATTTCATCAAGGTAATTTTGTATCATGATCATTTTTGTTTTCTTCAAAACAAATACATCTGTAAAAATTCTCATGTCAAATAGACATGTATTAATTGATTTTTATTGCAATTTAGTTTTAAATATTATTCGTTATTGTTCCTTCTTTGGCAGTAATAAATATCTCATGGGGAAGATAGAAACATTGACCAATGACTGTTAGATGATTTATAAAGGTAGAGATAGGTGCATGGACAGGCTACATCATCTAAAAGTCTTTATCCTCACGAGTAGAAACATCAGACTCTCATAGACAATTCTCCACATAGTATGGGAATACCCATTTGCACTTCTTCTACTTCATGTTATGAATGACATGTCAAACAATTGTATGTATTATGCTATAATGATACAAAAAATACTGTTTACCCACATATTCACCTTACCAAAATTTTTAGACATTCAAAACATCAATTCTTAAATCTGTTCAGAGATAAAAGAATTTTAAATTATTTGAAATTTTCTATGTGAAATTGATTTTTATTAAAAAACATGTTTTTCATTTATTCATGTCACTCTGTACAATATGAATGTCAAGAAAGGGCCACATGATCTCTGAAAAAAAATTATGTACCATAGAAGAGAGAACAGGCTGGTTATTCCTGGACTCTTCTACAGCTATGTGAACATTGAGGAATGATTATGTGGCCATTAAAAAGACAGGCATTACTTATAGGGCTAGTGCCCACACATTAGGGAAAAATAAAAGATTTGTGATGTGTGCTGATATGAGAATTGGGTGTGTTGATGAGTCATGGTGAACAGTTTCTGATATATGGCAATCTTCCCCATGTGTAACTTGGGAGAAAGCAACCTTGTATCTTGAGATACAAGAACAAGTGAAGTCTTGAGGTTGTATCATGAGCCAGAGAAGTTAAAATTATTATTAATGTGTGCAATGTCTGCGTCTGTAGGACAAGAAAAGTCTATCCTAATTCCCATTGCTTGCACACAGCTCTAAGCCTTCAGAAGAACTTTTGAGAGCTTTCACGCATTATTTTTAATAATTTAAGAAATGGATAAATTACTTGATAAGAAATAAAAGCTCTATTCTTTAAAGTTTATTTCAGTAAGAATAATAAGAGTTGAATATTGGATGCTTAATAATTCAAGATATGTTGTTCCAGGTAATGTAATGTTAGCAGAAACTAATCAAAACTATCATAAAATTTCCTACTTGTACTGAAAAAGAAAGAAAACGATTAAAATCAGCTTTCATTTATGTGAATTTATTTGTCACGATCTTTCAATCGCGCACTCTGTTTAAGAACTATTATTAACATCTCCAATCTGGTGTTCCAAATAAAGTAGACAACAACATGCAATTATTTCCACCATAGGTTGCCTTTATAATGCACTTATTTTTAGCATTTAACAATGCATATCAAAAGTCTTAAACATGATGGTGAAATAAAAATCTAGAGATTTCTCTTAAGAAAGTAAGAATAAAGAAAGCAGTTGCCTCCTTACCATAAAAACTTTAAAATATTTTAAGTATCTAAAATATCATAAATTTATTGTAGATATTATCAGATTAATTCAGTTTGCAAGACATTATGTGCATAATCAAATTATATTTGATATATTTGTTATATATTGAAAGTATTAAAATATGTCACAAAGGAATAATGATATTGGCCTTGAGTATCAGAATACTCATCTTCTCAATGGATGTCATTTTTACTTCTTTTTATTTGGTCATAAATACATTCAAATACTTTATGTTCAATAGTTCATTTTGTAATAACATACCTTTAGCACTTGAAAGTTACAAAAGATATGTACACGATGAAAAAAGATTAATGCTTGATGAATTCCATTGTATTCAGGAGTGGCATATAAGGTACTTCCACCCTAGTACTAAAGTCAGGAATAATATTCTCAGAAGTGCTTTACAAACAAAGCCTAATGTCAATGAAAAGATGAAACGTGTTTTATAATAGACTTCCGAAGTCATAATACTTGAGCTTTGCACAAGTAACCTGCACACTTTGAAGTGCATAATTAAATCTCAATAGCTGTTGTCATCGAAGTAATGTGAATAATTATATGCCCACCCACAAATTATTTTATATACCTTCAATATTTTAATCTAAAGGCTTAAATGTCTTAAAAATAAAACACATGTTACATCTCATTTTAAAAATACTGAAATTAGATGTCAGTAAAGAAAGTAGCTAAATTTGATAATGAAAATAATTAATTCAACATAGATTACAAGTTTGCCAACAGAAAACATAGAAGTACTAATTTGATTTGTTCCTTCCTCAGCTGTCTTCAGAGATGCTTCTCACTGCAGCAGAAAGAACAAATACTGAGAGCCTATGACCAGATATTATGCAGAAAAGTTAGAGACATTGAAACATTCTGTCCTAAAAGGGATGTTTCCCTAAAATCCCTCTCCTCAGAGCACCGGAAACTACCACCCGCTCACCTTCCACAACCTAGCAGTAGAGGATGTAGAGAGATTTTAAGAGCCAGAGAAGATTAAGGACACAAAAGAAGGCCTTGGAAAATCAACATGAGTAATGCTTATATGAACTCACAGAGATGGAACCAGTAAGCACAGGGCTTGCATTAGTCTGCATCAGGTTCTCTGTCTACAGATTCTGGCTTTTTTTAGTGTCTTTTGGCTTTTTATGGCATTCCTGAGTATGCAAATGTGTGGGATACTGATTTCTTGGACCTTGTCTTTGACTGTTTCACTTCTGTTTGTCTTGCCCAACTCTATTGTGATAGTTGCATACATGTATATTTATATATACATAACTATATATAACTATATATATACACACACACATATACACACACACACATACCCTAGAAGGTTAAGCTAAAGATGAAGACAATAATTCTATGTTTTCTTAAATAAAAGGAAAATGTATTTGCAATTATAAGAGCAGGGACTTTTATACAACCATGGCAACATAATTAATAGTGTATATAGCATAATTTGGGGAATAATTAATAACAGGAAATAATTTTTGGCAACAGAAAAATAGTGACTACTCTTGTGTAATCAATTAAAACTGGCCAAGTAGAATTAAAAGGCCATATATTCAGTTCCATTGATGTAGAAATTGACAAAGAGAAACCCTGGGAATCATCAAAGAATTTATATACCACCTATAGAAATTGGTCTGATCACTAAAGGTTTATATCCTGTTTTGCAAGAGTGAATAGAACAAAACTTGCTCCAATATGTTTTAGATTAGAAAATTTAAGTTCTGTTAAAATAGAAGAGAATTAAAAATAAAATCCATACAAAAAGTCTATGCTAAAAACTTTTATCTCATAAGTACAAGAGCAACAGAGAATCACGTTCTCTCAAGAACGTGTATTCTCAATCACATTTGATGTGGCTAAATTTCTGCAGATATATGTGGCCCCAAATTGCAAGTGACAATGTGATAAAAAATTAATAATTGGTAAGAGAATTTACTATAGATATTATAAAACATAAAACTAAAGCAATTAAAAACCTGAGGCATATTTCTAGCAGAGAATAAAATAAAAATACACATTTAAAAAAACTAAATCATACTACATTTTAAAAGGTGCAAAAATTGTATTAAGGTACAGTTTTCATGTGACTTTTAGTTTAGTGGAATATAGAGTATAAAATAAGAAATGTATTTATTAGAATAGTCATTGGTGTTATCTAACAAAAAACCATATTGTGCAGCCATTAAAATAATCTATAGCTAGCCTGTCTAATATGATCAACATGAGTCGCATGAGGATTTTAAAAGGCACTTAAGTTATTAAATATTATAGTAAAGCCTTTATGTCTGGCTTTAAGTGAATTTTATAATAAAGCCTTTGTGTCTGGCTTTGATTGAAATATTTCAGCAAAGTCTTCACTATGTTTGGGTCAATCAGTAGAGGCTGAGAAATTATTTTGAGGCTGGACTTTGATAAAATGTTGTCTCTTGTGGGTTTAAAGGTGGTGTCCAACATCTGCTGGGGCTCCTGAAGCTGGATGAGACAGGACCGGAGAGTTTTGACTGTGTGCACCCCATGCAGATGTTGGGAAAGCATGGGGGTGGGGGGAAGGGCGTGGCAGAAGTTGGTCCCAGCTTAAATGAAGGCTGAAGATGACAGGTTCTCAGACTCTTGGACTCTGCAGATAGTGGGAATGAAGTGGAAGAACTGATAACTGAGTGGAGGCCCGTAGGGCTGGAGGAGAGAGCTCCCACTGGGTCCCACAGGGATGGCTTGCTTGGGTAACTTGACTTGGTGGAGACTTGACTGGAAATGTAGAGAGGCCTCCTGTGGGAGGTAATACGTGACTCTTTAGAGGAAGATCTCTTCCATTGTCCTCCACAGTGGATCTGGATCCTGATGAGAAGAGGCAGTTCATGGTTTTAAAGCCTTATTATCATGACGGAGACTTGTGATGAGTGAAACTGTACCCCACTTTGAGGTTAAATACCTTTTGCATAGAGGAGTGTCCTGGGAAGGAGAGCTTGATTGTCTAAGCCTTTCAGGCCTTTACCTAGTTTGTTAAATGGAGATCTTTCCTGAGGCTACATGATCTGTGGTCATGTCCTCTACTTGTGGAGGGGTTTGGGGCGTTGCCCTTAAGTAACAAATGGCCACAGACCATTGGAGAGGAGAACTGTGGGCTCCTGTCAGGAGCCTGGTGTCTAGGAGTATGGCAAACGCCTACTGTTCCTTGCAGGCTATGGTCACCTGCTGGGTCACTGGGGTTTTAAACCTAGCTTAACCAGAAACCAGTCTGCCTCTCATGGTCCCACAGTCTCTCTGGGAAGTCACCACTTGTTCCTCTGTGAGAATGTACACCTGCACCAACCTTGGTCCTAAGACACTCCTGGCAAACCTGGAGTTCCTGCTTTTGATAAGAGTCAGTCATCGTCAAAGGGACACAGATTTGTGTAGGTTGTCCACTCTCATGGGCAGCAAGGGAAGATAACTTTGGTATTTAGAACCTTTCTCACCCCCAATTTACCTTATATAATATTTGAATGTAGTAACTGGAGTTAGTTAGGTTCGTTAGCTGGGTGACAATCTTTTCCAAGAAGGCTGAACCTACTTTCCTTTGGAAAGTTAAGGCTTAGCGTCTTGGTGAACTTCTCTCTCTACTGTGTTATGTTGTATATATATATATATATATATATATATATATATATATATATATATATATATATATATATATTGATAAACTAAATGACACTCTTTTGTTTAATGTAGTTTTAAATTTAATGATATTTTAATTGTATACATTTGATCATACCACACACACACTTTGGATATAAAGGAATGCATCCCCATCAAAAGAAACGGCAGAAGATAACAGCTGTGCTACCGTTCTTTTTCTTTTGTGTGCTAGTTAAAGGAACATCTTTTGTGACAGTCTGGTCACTTATGACAGGAAGAAAATATTACATCAAAATGCTGCCCATCTGATATGTCTTTACCAAGGATTGACTGAGGCTCACTTGTTCTTTTGTTCTATTTCTTAAAGTCAACAAGAGTGATATTTCTTTGTGTCTAGAAGAGGTCTTCTTTACTCCAGCCATATTAATCTAGGGCAACAAATCTCTTGTTTTGGGAAATATACTGCATGAGGTAGAATTTCAGGAAGCTCCTTCATACCTGTTCAACAGAGTTTTATGCTATGCTGGTCATAGAAACCAGCAAGTTCCTCTGTAATGTTTACAGTAATGTAACACTTTTCTACTCTCTTTTTATTCACTTATAGGATTGTTTTTCTTTTATCTATATAAGGTGAATTAATTTTTATAGCATTTCAAAATTTAAAAACACTCCTAGACAAAGTTTATATTATGAAATCCTTTAGCTCATACTTTGATTATGCTTCATCTAATGCTTATTATTTTTCTATAATTTGTGAATTTAGTTTACCCTAGCATTTTCAAAACTTCAGAAATTTGACATTAGCTTTCATATTAGTCTTTTCTTTTTATTTTGTTTTATTGATTATTACTACCATCATATTCCTATTATCTCTATTTGAAACATTAAAAACTTTATAGTATGATTTGAATCAGAAAAGTCTCTTACAAGTTTGTGGGTTTTAAATATTTTATTTATTTTTTAATACAATATATACAGTCCTCTTCTTGAAATTCTTTCCATATCTCCAAATCAAGCTTATATTCTTCCTCTCTCAAAATCAACATCTAAACAAAATCACACACAAAACAATGACGAAAAGCAGAACAAAACAATAAATATGTAAAACCATACAATGGTTCATTTCTTAGTACTTTTTATATATCTTACAAGTTTGATATTTTGTATTTCCATCATCACTGCCTTTTGAAAACTTTAATTTTTAAAGCCTTTAATTTTATTTTTCAATCATGTGTATATATACTGACTGTGTGACATATGTGTCTTCAGGGGGAAACAGAGCCCGAGGATGTTAGATGCCCTGGTACTACAGCTTCAGCAATGTAAAACACCTGAGATGGATACTGGGAACCAAACCAACGTCTTTGCAAGTGCATGAAGTTTTCCTAACCACTGAGCAATCATTCCAGCCTCCATTATAATTTCATTAAATACAATTTTTACTTCTTTAGAGAGATATTGCTCTCAAAAGTGATTCATTATATCTGCATACATGCAACAACTTCCAATGTATTTTTGTTTTGTTACTTTTAAATGATTAAATGCACAAAAAATTTAAATAAAATCAAATGACTACCATAATTCAGTAGATTTTCATTATGCAAATCATCCTATATAATATGTAGCATTTCATATACAAATAATCAAGTTGCTTTAAAGATAATTATGGGAGAAAAATCTATTTGCAGTAGCTGTGAGATAAGTATATATTAATCAATTTCACTGATAATATGATACTGCTTTAATGATAGAAGACTCTTGAAAATAGTTAAGAATGTCAAGAAATAGAAATACCTCCTAGAATGTTGAAAGGACTAATATTTTAAAATAACTAAATTATCTCACCTGATTTGCTGATTCATATAACCAGTATCAAAATTCTGCTGATGTCCTTCACAAAAATAGAAACATCTGTGGTAGAAATATGGTTCAGTGGGTTCACTGCTCTTACAGAGAACGTAAGATCATTTCCCAGCACTCACATGGTGGTTCATAACCACCTGTAACTTCAGTTACTCAGGATCTGATACCCTGTTTCATCTTCTTTAGCACTGCAGATGTTTTAAACGTGCACAAATGCAGGCAAAATATCATACAGAAATTAATTAAATGTATGAGAAGTGCCTTAAAACCCATATGGACACCTCATTAGTCTGATGCTTTCTAGAATGTTTTAAAGAATGGGATAGACCTCCCTCCGAGAGAATATACTTCTGGTAACTACAAAGATGCACAGAGGTCTTATAGAAAAGGTGTTTCTTGTTTCTGTTCTGTTTTCTTTTGTTTCTATTTTTGCTGTTTCATTTTGCTCATTGTTTGTTCATGTCCCCCATTGCTGGTTAGAACATCTACTTCCATGTACAAATAATCATTATTGGACTACACTTTATGTGCCAACATATTAAATTCCATTTGTAACATGATTTTATTCTAACTAGTCTTTTCCTGTGGATACCATGACTAAAACATATCAAATCTTTAAATCTCTTGTTTCCCTGTCTAAGGTGAATATATGCTTCATCACATCTCCAGAACAAACAGTAACTTATTTTAATATTTCTGATTGTTTAAGGAACATGCTTTTTTTTTAAAGATTTATTTATTTATTCTATGTAAGTACACTGTAGCTGTCTTCAGACACCCCAGAAGAAGGGGTCAGATCTCATTGCGGATGGTTGTGAGCCATCATGTGGTTGCTGGGATTTGAACTCACGACCTTCAGAAGAGCAGTCGGCACTCTTAACCGCTGAGCCATCTCTCCAGCCCTAAGGAACATGCTTTTAAGGGGCAAATCCTCCAATTGATCCCCAAACCATTATAATACGTTAGTCAAAATATTGTCCTCATAGGATCAAATGGGACAGATGTACTTTTGCAGATCATTATTTTATAAAGACCTCTAATAAAAGTGAAGTGAAGACTGGGGCTCTTACAGAAGGAGCTGGCTGGAAGGCAGGAGTGGAAAACATAAAAATTGATTCCAGAGCCTTGGGCTGTGTGAGAAAGCAAGGCTGTCCTGGGCATCCAACCAAATAGTCAGAAAATCAAGAATAGCTGCTTAAGAGAGAAACTTGACCATCTTAAGGAAGGAAAGACAGAATACTTGTTTACATTCAAAAGTACAAAAACACAAAGCTAGTCTCATAAAATAGTTTGGAAAATAAGTGGAAGTGTATAAATGGATAACTTTTAAGAATGACTCAAAGAATTTATGTAGCTATTTCAGACATACTATAACTTCTCTGTCATGAGATGTTGAAAGCACGTGGCTTTGTGATCATTTCTTGACTGGATTGAGAAGTAACTGGGGAATTAGGGAAGCACTGCTGAATGTTTATGAGGGTTTCCCATTTAGGATTGAGTGTATGGAATCACTATCCTCATATCGAGCACTATTTTATGGCTAGCACCTCTAGTGGAAAAGAAGAGCACAAAAGAGAAAGCTGCTAATACAGTACTTCAACCTTTTGCAATGACTACCATGGGTGTCAGTAAATGCAATAAAGATTATTAGTATGTCAAGTATTTCCACCATGATGAGATAAAACCTGTGAAACTATGAGCAGCAATAGATTCTTATCCCTTAAAGTTTACTTGTTCATAATTTTGTGAAAGGAATAACAAGTTTGATTAATATGGTAACACTCTCCCCAAAGAGTGTAGAAAGAACAACTTACAGAACCTTTGCACATAGATTAAGTCTGTGTTAGTGCTGTGATGTAAGAAAAATTCTCTTGCCTTTGCTGGTCCTCCTCCAGTGTTCACAATCTTAGCCAATGGGAATAAGTTCTAATTAGAGGGTTAGAAATTCATGATCAATAATTCTTAAATTTATCAAAATCAGTAAGAAAAAATAATCTGATAAGTATTTGCAATAGAGACCTAAGAATTAATAACAATTAAATCCATATACTGGGTGGGATCCTGAAAGAGGAGAACTTTATCCCCAAACTAAAGACAAATTAGCATTAAATTCATGATAAATTTATAATAACAACTTAAGATAGTTATAAAAAAGTTTATGGATATAAATATATTAGAAATATATGCAGTAATTAAAATATTTACAATCAAAATAATGTTTTTATGAAACAAATATTATTACAAACATTTCTCAATATGCTTAAAATACTATAGCATTACATGTTTATTTTAACAGAATATGTTGTTAGATTTGCAAAGCATGACAAGTATATTATGCATGTAATTCATGTGAGTAAATTTTTAAAGGAATATAGTTTGAATCATACCTTGTCCTAAATTAATTTTATCAGATGTACTTGCTTGTTTATTTATTTTGTGTGCGTGCATGTATGTGTGTGTGAAAATATGCATTGGACTTCATGTCAGAGAAAAATTTTCAGAATTCTTTATTTACCATGTAGGTTCAGTAATCTATTTCAGATTATCAGACGTGGCAGCTGGTATTTTAACCTACTGAGCCTTCTTGCAGTTCATATATGTTCTTAACATAATTCATTTTATAATATTATTTTAATTTTTAGACCTTATTTTATTTTTATGTATGATTATTTTACATGCATGTATTTATGTGCATTATGTGAGTGCCTGTTACAGAATTCAAAGGAAGATATCAGATAGCCTGGAACTATACAGCATACAACTGTGAGCGATCTAGTGGGGGCTAGCAATTGAATCTGAATCTTCTGTAATAGCAAGTGCTCTAAATCATTGACTCATCTCATCAGCCCTAGGATTTATTTTTATTAATGTGTGGGTAGTGTGTCCATGTGTCCGTGTGTGTGTCCGTGTGTGTCCGTGTGTGTGTGTGTGTGTGTGTGTGTGTGTGTGTGTGTGTGTGCATGTGCTTCTATGAAAGAGATGTGTTTGTGGAGGCTAGGACAAAAGTTTTTTTATACCCTAGAGTTTCAGTGCAGGTGATTATTGACATGCCTTGTACAGGATCAGGGAACTAAACTCAGGTCTTCTAAGAGAGCTGAAAGAATTCTTAATTTGATCATTTTCTTGGTAACCAGCCATATCCAGCTAAGCCATCCTGCCAAGACATCATAAATTCATTTCTCTATCATTATTATGGTTGAAAGTTACATTTATTTTTTTTTCTGACAGATTTGCATTCAGTCTTCCAGTTAAGAATGAGCTAATGTTCCTTAAGTGTTGCCTGAAACAAATCTGCAGAAGAGTTAATGGATTTCTATCACCCTTGGCATTTTACATCCATACTTAGCTGAAATCCAGGGTGACAAATTTCCATACAAAATACTGTTAAAATTTGAGTATTTTTTCTTTTGGGAAAGAACACACATTTTGAGAATGCACTGGAAGAAATGACAATGGAATCATTTTACATTTTTGCACAATGGAATAAAATAATATTTTGTTATTTTGGATTAAGAATTTCATTACAAACAGGAGAATAATAATTGAGATCATTCAAGTAAGACATCTCTAGTGCACACTGTAATGTGCAATAGACGAACATTGTAACCTTAAAATGATCTCATTACTAACAAACAGTATAAAGGTATTTTCATGTCATAGAGTCATTATTACAGCCATTGGACATTTAGTAATATGTATAATTTAATAAATAATTTCTTTATTACCCATCATCAATGACAATGTCTTCTGTGGGGAATACCCAAGACATTCAACCTTGAATAGAATATTCACATATAAAGAGAGCATATACAATTTAATTTTCATTAAAATTAAGTCTTTATAGTTATATCTCTTATAGTGCAATAAATGATGACCATTAAGATATTCCAATTCAATATGCTCATTGTCTTTTTTCCTATTTAGTTCTATAAGGGTGCGAAATTATGTTTAAATGCCTTATACATACGAGTGTACAAAAATCCAAAGGTCTATAAAGAATATAAGGTAAAATTCCAAAGCTCTAGGCTTTTACTCTTATTCACATGTACATACCCCTGAAGTTGGCTGATTTAATCGTTCTTTTCTACATCCTTCCGGGCATGTGCTCTAGATGTGTGTGAATTCACAGAGAATATATACATATACAAGTAACTTATTTTTACATATTCATATTTTTAAAACTCAGTTGGGCAATTGCAGCATCTTGTTAGTCAAAGTTGCTATTTTGTTTGTTCTTGAATATAATTTCCCTTTGGTCCACTACAAAGCTCTTCTAACTTGCTCAGAAAGAGCATGGCCTCAAGTCAGGAAAATAATAATTGGGCTTCTGCTAAACTCTGATAGTTATGGTTTTAAATTATACTGGGGCAAAGATAATGTAAATGATGTGTTGTTTCAAAGTGTCTGCAAAGCATTTTGGACCAAGATAACCTGTAATCTTAAGGTTAGCCATGAAAATGAACTGAATAGTCTCAGTTGAGACTGAAGTGCTGACAATACAAAGCCATGCTTGTGGACTTCAGCAACCTCGGCAGCCTGTGCTTTGCCTCTAATGATGCAAGAACAGCCGGTTAAATAGTGAGGATACTATACCTAGTTAGCAATAAGCAATTAAGTTAAGTCACCCGAAGCATTTCATATCATAAAAGTAGAAATACATCTTTCAGACTTTCATTAAGTTGCAAGATATTTTCTGCACTGGTGTGGAGAGCAGACAACAAAAGCTGTGTGTTATTTCTGTAGTTAAAGATAAATGAGTGTATGTAATTATATATGTTGCTTTTATGGAGTCATTTTATGTGCTTGAAGCACATATGCACAAACATTTAAGTGTTAAAGTTTTCTGAGCTGGGCAGTGCTGGTGCATGCCTTTAATCCCAGCCCTTGAGAGGCAGAGGCAGATGGATTTCTGAGTTTGAGGCTGGCCTCGTCTACAGAGTGAGTTCCAGGACTGCCAGGGCTATACAGAGAAACCTTGTCTCAAAAAACCAAAAAAAAAAATTTTTTTTCTAAGGGAAAAGAACTAATTGTGTATATATACATATATATATATATATATTTATATGTATATACATATAAATATACATACACACATACATATGTGCATGTATATATATAGTATATGTATACATATGCATATATACATATGCATACATGTGTACATATATTCATATACATGTAGTTCTCATATATATTCTTATATATATGAAATTTATTAGTGTCGTTTAAAGGCTTTCTAATGGAATGTCATGTAATCCAACAATGGCTTTTTCTTAAATAAAAGGGAAAATTTCACATATGCTCGTTCCAGGAGATTGGCTGTCTTAACAGTACTAACCCAATGCTGGAGTCCCTGAAAATACATAGAAAGCTTCTGGTTTTCTCCCTCTATGGGAATTCTAAAGAAATAGTTTCTAATAACAGTAGAAAAAAAATCTTCAAAAACAGAATAGATGACTTTGACATCTACATTGAAGGTAAACAAGCAGAATCAAAACCTTTTCCTTTCAACAACTTTTTATATGTGCTTATACCAGAAGTAATGTCTGAGATTTAGAATTCATCTTTCTATCTCAGATGATCCAATCAAGGATGTCTCTCAAGCAGGGCAGTGGTGGCGCATGCCTTTGATCCCATCACTTGGTAGGCAAAGGTGGGTGGATTTCTGAGTTCGAGGCCAGCCTGGTCTAGAGTGAGTTCTAGGACAGCCAGGGCTACATAGAGAAATCCTGTCTTGAAAAACCGAAACCAAACAAACAACAAAAGATGTCTCTCACTTGTGTGACCACTGCTTGTGATTTAATTGATTGCCATTGTTAGCCATCAAATGTCCCTTTTACCTCAACTTGACACTATCATTTCAACAGCATTTGTAAGTTGTGTAGACAAGAAACTGGATTGAGCCTTGGTATCCTTTTTCTTTACTGTTACTGTTTCATATTAAACTTAGAATCTCTAATCAGAAGACCAATATCAATAAACTCAGCTTGATCTAATTTTATTTTCTTTTCATTATTATCACAGACTTTTAAAAATAAGTAAGCTTTTGAGTGATATAACATTTTACCACATAGACTACACAATTTACATCATCTCAGGAGGATATTGAGCCTTAAGTCTGGTTATAGACATAGAGGCAAATGTTGTGGGTCAACGAAGTACATCAGTGTTGCCTGCTGCCACCTTCAGGGTAAGTCACTTAATCTTCAGCCTACACCCAAAGAACTAGATTCAAATACAAATTCAAGGATGCCTAATAAATGAAATAAACAGTACCTAGCTTTCAATTGCATACAATAGAATAATAGCTATTAAGTGCAGAAAAGCAAGGGAAAGGCTAGAAAATATTGCTTAAATGAAACAACTTTCAGTTAAATTAGATAAATCAATTCCAGATATCTATTACATGAAAATTCTAGAACCTACATTTCCATTTTGATGTATAGCTTTCTATATTTCCATTCATGATGGCATCTCTGAATCAATGCAGTAGTTCATAAGTAGTGATTATTGATATGTCAGACCTAAGAGAAAATGGCCTATATGTTTTCACCAGCTTTTTGCTTTTAATAATAGTCTTTTAGATATTCAGAAATTATAAGTATCCAACCATTTATTAAACAAACTAACAAACAAAAAATTGTGTACCAGAAGTTGTCTTAGATTATTACACCATGCCCACTTAGATATCTAACATGTATAAAGGTAAAGAATAAATTTATGTTAAAAATAAAAATAAATACTGTGCAGATTATAGAAGAAATAAGTTAACTAAGAAACTGGAGAGAATAGTTTCATGCATCTAATACATTGTTTAAAGATATGAATACTTATGAAGAACAATATAGAAAAATATGGATGCTTAATCTTTGGCTTTACTTAAATAATAGGAATGTCATGATACCCTAGATAAAACAAATATACAATAATGCAAGTGTTGAAGGTGAGAGCCTTGACTGTAAAAGGACCATAGATGATTATGAATGGTATAGAAGAAATGCTTAAGATACTTTTTGGTACATAGTGATAATTTTAACAGATTTATTTATTTATTTATTTTGTACACGTATCTGTCTTTAGACACTTCAGAAGAGGGCATTGGATCACATTACAGATAGTTGTGAACCATCATGAAGTTACTGGGAATTAAACTCAGGACCTCTGGTGCTTTTAACTGCTGACCCATATCTCTAGCCCAATAGAAAATTTTAATTAATAAAATGCATACATTTGCCACTTACAGTGTGACATGCTGATATTTGTATATTTTAGTAAAGATGAATGAAGTAAATTTTTGTGTTGTCATATATTTCTGTGATGACACTAAAATATATTTTGTCCATTTTTTTCATGAATACAATACATTTTATATTTAAATTTTAACCAAATATACATACATGCATACATACACACTATCTAACTTAAGTAAACTATTAAGTTAAGAAACAAACAGTAGGAACTGTGTGTGACACAATATCCTGTCCTATCTATTGCACCATCTATGCACATCTATATATGTTTAAAAGAAAAATGAAAGGCCATGCCAAAGCTGAGCATGACATATTGATGATTTTGGATGATATATTAAATGGTCATAGGTGAACGAATAAAGAATAATGGGAAAAATACATGACCAAGAAAGTAGGAACATTTTAGGACTAAACAGAAACAGTTTGTACTCTAGGAAAAAGCATTTTAAGGTATCTGATAGTAGGAGAGAGAAAGAATTGCAATTCATTTTCAAGCCAGAATGTGTTTAAAAATTACGCATTAAAATAGGATGAGATGCACAAATTTGGAAATATAACAAAAACGGTATAAATAGTTATCCTTATGGTAGGGAAAATAATAATAGCCATATTAATTCAAGAAAGAAAAAACAATTTAAAAATTGCATGAGCAGAGTCTGTATACAAGTGTATATTTGTCAAGATAATAAAAGCATTCTGTTGTCATTCTAATAATGTAAATAGAGTCAGATGCTCAATAGAGCAAGCTTGAATAGAGTCTTTGCACTATGGACATATTAATTAGAATTGGGCCAAATTTTTTACCATGAATATGTAAAGTTTAAGAACAAAAACTCTAACAAGGGTGACAGCAGTGGATAGGTCCAAGTGGAAAATCTCAGGAGCCCAGAACACTACACAAAGAGGTTTTCTTTTTGCAGAAGAGAGTTGAAGTTCAGAGACCAAGGGATGATACTCTACATAATGGAATATCAGTAATACAACAATATCAAAGGTTCCAGGTTCATTACAGAAGAGGGAGTGGAAAGATTGTAAGAGACAAAGGTAGTAGAAGTCTGCAGAGAAACAATATTTCCTGTACATGACAGAAACCTTGCCCAGATGAACTTGGAGTCATAACTTGTGATGATATGCCGAAGAGCTGCATGAGATCAAGACAACCAATTCCTAATGTTCATAAGTATCAAGTCTTCTCTGAGTTGCTATTGGCAACTGATGGATGATGAGGAGGAAAAAATCAGTTTTGTTTTTTTTTTAATGGGTGATGATGTTTCCTGGTTGCCAACATAACTACATCTGAAATTAACTAAAACTCAAATTGCTCAATTAGACTTTCCAATTCTCCCACACATAGTTACTGAAGCCTCTCAGGGAAGCTCATATGATACCAAAAGGCCTTGTGTGAATTATTTACAAACCTAAGGAAACAAATGCTTTTGATTATCTTGATTCACCAGTTCTGTGCAACAACATATTTGGTGATTCTCTATATAAAACTTTTGTCAATTCATGAAAAAATAAGGGAAATTAAGATAATGGTCAGTTTCTACTAACATTTCTTAATAAATTGACAAAGGAAAAGAACGAACTCCAGGAAATAATTAACCAACTTCTAGCATCTCAGAGCATGGTGAAGGCAACAATATACTCAGAGAGAAAATTGGAATATGTGAAAAAACAGCTGAAGAGTCTAAAGTGTGCATTGGAAGACAATTTTCTTTCTAATAGCCTTGAGCTCAAGTTGTGAAAAGTCTACAAAGACTTTATTCAACTTGGATCAACTACTGCAAAAACTCAAGTCCCAGACTTGGAATGTTGGTTATTGAAAGAAGGGAATTAAAGGATGGGAAATATTTGTAAGGACCCTACTAAGGCTAAGAACATGAAATCCTTAGATTTTCAAGGGTTTACCCCACCTGAGGAAGTGGTCTTTCCCTTCATCAACAGAAGTACTCTTAACTCTACTCTAGAATTATATTTCTAAAGCAAGCCCACAAGGTCAATTCCTCCTACTGAGTCTGACTACTAAGGTCCAGGTATGAAGGTATTGAAGTCCAGCAATCAAAAGTCCTCTTAGGCTAATCTAATTAACATGCCCAATTAAAATTAAATGCCTCTTAACTTGGGGTTTCCTATAGTACCAGTATAAACTGCCATTTTCCTAGGTGCCACATCTGTTTCCTCTGTCCAGATACAGTCCTGCCCCTGTCTCCTAGAAAAAAATTCCCCTTACCCTTGTCCCATTTCTCCCCTCTCCTTTGTTCTCTTACCCTTTCCCCTCTTCCTCTATCTCCTGTCTTTATCCCTTATCACTGCCCCCTCTACCTGTGGGGCAATTAAATCTCTGTGATGAGAATTTGTGTTTTGTTGACTTCAAGGTTCTCTACAGGTGGAAGCATCATAGTAATCAGCCTGAGTTTCTTGATATGGGCCCACTAAAAAGAGATTCTCAGTTTAATATAAAAACTTACATAGTTTTTAAAAAAATGTAAAAAATTTGTTTGAATGGCTTGCTGAAGTATTTTTCTAAAGATAACCTACTGAAAAAGAATCGGACACTCATGATATCCATTGTGTTAGTGTTGATGAAAGGACTTTAAAGCTTAGAAAAATTTTAGAATGGGTACATGATGTGAAGCCTAATCTTTCACATGCAAAGACCCAAGGATATGCTTTTCACTTATCCTATAAGACATAAATTCATGCGATGGGCCTATCATTCTGCTAGACCTTATGTTTGGAGATGTTGCTGCTCTGTTAGATGGATTAAATGAAATGATTTTAATTGGAACTTGAAGTACCAGGGGGCAGAGAGGAGTAGCATTGAATTAATTGCAAAAAAAAAATGTTATTGGGAAGCATAGATGAACTCTAGTCAATAATGGCCTGATCCATAATAGTTAGTACAGATAAAGTGAACTTTATGGTATCATGACTCACAGCAACCTTTATTACTTGCTAGTTAATCATGTTTCCAGGTAAGAAATAGGACAGAACTCCATTGCACTTCCATCTCTATAAATGGAAACATTATCAAACAAAATAAAGAAAGGATCCACTCGATCATACCTAATGGGAATCATGACTCTTGAAGCAATTTCCAGACTTGAGAAAGTTTGCAGACCTTGAGCTAGATGACCAGGTTCCCCTGAGGAAGGATCTTGATATAATACCTAAGAGTTTTACTACTAACATTTCTTGGATCCTTCCCCTTTTATATGTATAATTCTACATTGGGAGAAAGTAACTAATCACAATTTCCAGGGTCTATTTTATACTGGTTCTGTACTGATGTTGATTATAGTAGATTCCAAGAAATATTGTGACCCTCCAATTAAAGTAGGAGCATATGGAAGTCAGGTGATTAATAGAATTTTGGCTGAAGAATGACAATGTAGGTACAGTGAGTCCCCAAACTCATTCTGTCCCTAATGTATAATTGAGATAGATAGACTTAGAAATTGGCAGAACTCTCACATTGGTTCCTGACTTGTGGAGTGAGGGATATTATGCTTGAAAAGGTTAAAAAGCTTCTACAGTAGAATCTACTAGAAAAAGCAGTGAATAAAAAAAACATTACCATATCCCTAGAAGAATTGCAGAAATTAGTACCATCATCAAAGAAATAAAACATTCATGAGTCATAGTTCCTACCAGATCTCCCTTTAACTTTTCTATATGGCCAGTGCAGGAGGCTCTCAGGTACTTCTCCTGCACCATGTCTGCCTGTTTAAAAACATTCCCTCGACCATGATGATAATGGACCAAACCCCTGAAACAGTAAGCAAGCCCACATTAAATGTTTTCTTTTGTAAGAGTTCCCATGATCAAGATGTCATTTGACAGCAAGAGAAAACACTGTGATTAATGCAGAGACCCAAATAGGACAATATGCAAATAAAAAGACAATAGAGTGTTTCTCCATAATGGGTTATGAATATAACATCCCTTCCTTACAAAATTCATAGATTGTGGAAAGGGGGGGGGGGAGAATAATGTAAAATCCAGAGGCAATGAACTATTTTGAGGAGAAAAGTTTTCTGGACACAATATGGCAGTTGCATACATGAAGTCAGAATGTTGATGAGAACATGCATAAAGTCTGCACAAGGCATGACAAGATCAAAGTAAGAGAGAAGAAGGTAGGCAAAATGTCCTACCTTTACTTGAAAACCTATTAGGAGTTGCTAAAGCTGCTCAATCAAGTTTCAGATGAAGGGCCCACATCAAAAGTATATGAATAGCAGAAATTTGACCCAGGTTATTAAAAACAAAACGAAGAGAAAACTAGATGAATAATGAAATAGAGGTGAATCGGGGAGAAGATGGGAAAGGAAGGTGAATTTGATGAAAATGCAATGTATGAAATCCTCGTGTAATTAAGTATAATATTATTAATAAGCCACAGAAGAAATTATATAGAGTACATTTAAGATATTTTCATTAGCTGGGCAGTGGTGGTGCATGCCTTTAATCCCAGCACTTGGGAGGCAGAGGCAGGCAGATTCCTGAGTTTGACCCCAGCCTGGTCTACAGAGTGCATTCCAGGACAGCCAGGGCTATACAGATAAACACTGTCTCGAAAAAAAAAAAAAAAAGATATTTTCATTAATTAACAAAAATAAAAAAAAAACAAATTATGGGAAGCAAGACATTGTTTTCTATAAAAACATAGCTAAAAACTGTTTTAAAAAACTAAATGTGTGAAGATAATAATAGTGTACATTATTTAAGAAGTTAGAACTAATAGCTGCTTTTATGAGCTCTAGTTTTACTAGTAGTAGTTTGGTTTGATGACATTTGCTGCATAGTTTTCATAACAATTTAAAATGTGTTCTGCTTTAAATGTGAAAATGAAAAGAAATCAAATTAGTACCACAGTACATTGTATTTCATTTCTCTAGGCCACTTCTTTAAGGATTTGGTCATGTAAAGCTAGCCTTAAACTACTATTTTATATGGCTTATAGAGATGGCTCAGCAGTTAAGTGCTTGTATTGCACTTGAAGAGGACTCAAGTTTAGATCCTATCATCCATCTAAGTTATTCACAACTGCCTGTAAATCCATCTCCATGGGATGTGCAACCCATTTTGCCTCTAGGGTTCATATGGGCATATGTACACAGAGACACCCATACATAAACACTATTTTTAAAAACAATAATAAAAACAAATATTTAAAATTATAAAGGTGTCAAAGAACTCCATATTATGTAAATTCTAGTTTCTCAGTACCGTACGTAGACCTATTTTAGTTTTGAGATTACAAGATTACAAAATAATTAAATTTCTGTCTATCCTTCATGACTTCACACCTTTCCATATAGCCATCTGTGTTCTCTTTCAAATTCATACCCTCTTTCAAGAATTGTTAATATATATAATATTAACATTATATTATATTTACATTATATTATAATGTTATTATAATTATATATAATATATAATTTAAGAATATATATTGTTTATATATAAACAAATGTAATATATATAATATATATTCTTATATAATAGAAT
>NW_022196914.1:14360094-14379039 GCF_008632895.1 Mastomys coucha
ATAATATATATTCTTATATATATCTATTATATAAGAATATATATTATATATATCTATTATATGTAATAGATATATAAGAATATGTATTATTATATATATACATTTATATGTTATATAACAATATATATTCATGTATATGTGTTTATATGTATATATCTCCCTAAATATAACCTGTCAAGGCTATGTCACTTGTATTTATGCTCTGAGAAACACAGTGTACTCTTTCCTATGAAAGATTGTTTCTCCTGCTCTGAGCATACCTTATATTCATGTAATTCTATCTACAGGATGGAAGCCTTATGAGAGTTTCTGCTTCACCTTTGGCATGTGTTATTTGTTCTTCCTTGTTCAGCTCATGCTAAGGACCTCTTGTTGTTTAGACTTTCATGATAATAAACTTGTTTTTTCCAGTTCTCCATACTACTTATTTCAATATTTTAGAATTTTCATAAAAAGTAATCACAACTTTTCCTCTTGCATTCTCTCTCTATCCCTCCTAGGTGCCCTTCTACTGAACTTGCCTCTTCTCACACTCCCTCCCTCTCAGGTTAATTGCCTTTTTATATTTGAATTTTATTGTTACATATTTGCATAAATATATAAAAATAACCTAATGCATCTTTTCAGTGTTGTTTGTGTTTATTTCTTCTCAGGAAAGACAACTTGGAATTCAATAACCAATTAGGGACTCACCACCTCTGAAAGAATAAATTTCCTGCTCTCAGGAGTTATTAGTTGTCAACAGTTCTTTGCCTAGTATTGGGGCCATGTGAGATTTTCCCTCAAAGTTAGCTTGTCTATTGGTGTTGTTAGGTTTGCCATCTTCTTTATGTAGCAAAGTAAAACTTTAAATTAACCCTTAACTTCATTAAGGAAATAGATATATTTTCCTACAATAAAATATAACATATGCATAATTGATATCTATTTAGACAGTATAAACCTTCCCAAGTACATAGTTTATGGACACAAGAGGAACTGTTTCAATCCCCATTAGCTGAAAGATTATAATCATGATATGTCCTAAGTTTAGTATTAAAAAAAAATGAAAAAAATTGTTACAGCAGATTTGTTGCTATGTCATCTAAAGGGGATAGTTTAGGTATGATATTATTAAAAATTATTTGTATTTAATATTCAAGTATATATAGAAATACTATCTTTACCTCAAGTGTAATGAAATATAGCCATTTCCAAAATTATTCTTCTATTCAGATATCCTATTTGACAATATTAAGGCATTGAACTAATTAATCACTTCTTTGAAAGATCTATGTTTACTAAAGATTAAGACTTTGTAAAGGATCACCTTTTTCACTGTTGTTTATTAGCTATTCATCTAAATGAACACTGCTGAGAATTTGGAATATTTCAGTTATTGGTTTGTTTTATGTTTTCCACATATAGTCTTTTTAGATATCTAAGACTTTAGTAGTTTTACAAATAAGAGCTAGTCTAAAATGTTTGTTTTCCAACTGAATATTGAAACATAGAACTCTCATTTATTAATACATTGCTTTACCTGTAATTAATTTGAAATGTTAATTTCTATTGTCCTCACTAATAAATTATAAAGAAAACAATACTTACTTCAAAAAATAGCTATCAGACACTCAATAGATAAACATAGTAGCGTGTAATAGCACCAAAATATTTCATACAATTATAATGTTTAAAAGTAATATGACATTTGTTTATATTTATGTGTCATGTATGTCTTGTTTACATTGTAAAATGACAACCATAATGTAACAAATGGTTTGCCTCATATTTTTACAATTTTTTTATGTATGTGTTGACAACACTTCTCTAAGAAAATTTTAAGTATGCAATATGTTACTTTTTTTCTAGTCAGTATTCCATGAATCAAACATACCTGATATATCACAAGTATTATACATTTGTGATTGAAATTTACATGTCTTCACCAACATTTTAATTCCATCTTTCGCATTACTTCATTCACCCTTTTCTATGCTACATACTCTAATTTTAACACATGTAAGATCTTGCAGTGTTTATATATTTCTGGTTCTTTTACTTCCTGGAGAGTATTGCCATCAATGTCCATTTGTGTTGCAAGTGGAAATGTTTCCTTTTATTACGATTCAAGTAACTCACACTTGCAAACATATAACATTAGGAAATAGACTATGGACCACGTATGTTTTATATTTTTTGGCTATTAGTAATACGATTCTATGAGCATGAAAGGGTAAGTAACTGACAACATAGAAGTTTTATTTACTGCTGGTGGGAACACAAGTTAGTTTTCCTGAAGATTTTTAGAGTTACTCTTATGTCCTGAGGAACAGCTGCACTATGATCTGTGTTAAGTCTGCTCTATAAGTTCAGAACGACAATTTTCGTCACATAGGTGGCAATCCTTCCTGACAGGAGCTGTAGTCAATGTTATGAGGTGATATTTTGCTGTGCTTCATTGTTCATTTTCCTAATGACAAGTGAAGCTCAATATTTATTAAATTTGCTATCCTTTCTACATATTGAATTTTAAAAATTATGTGTGTTTGTGTTTGTGTTTGTGTGTATGTGTGTGTGTGTGTATTCAGATCCTCAGATCATCTGTGCATTGATTAACTGAGCTACTAATAGTTTTACCATTAAATTCCTAAAAGTATTTAAATACTGTATTAACTGAACGTGAGGTACTTGTGCTACATTTTATCTATTATATAGGTTGCCTTTTAATTTTGTGAACCTTTTTTTTCCTCTAAAGACATTTTTCTAGTTCCCTGCTGTCCATTTAATCAAGTTTTGCTTTGTTGTCTGTGCTTTTGAAGTCAAACCCAAATATCGCTTTTGAGATCAATGTCAAATAGAAATTTTCTATTTTCCTTTAGGATATGTAGTTTGAGCCTCAATATTTAATCCCTTAATCCATTTTGAATTGATCTTTGTGTAAGTTATAACAGAATGCTACGATTTTTATTTCATGTGATTTTTTGAGATTCTTTGCAAATAACAATATATATATATATATATATATATATATATATAGAGAGAGAGAGAGAGAGAGAGAGAGAGAGAGATTGAGAGAGAGAAAATCATAGTTAATATATGAAAGAAAGACAAACAACAGATAGATTATAGAGGAGAGACAGAGAGTGAGACAAATTGAGAGTTATAAATTCTAAAATCTAATCTGTTTCATTAGGATGAAGTTTAAAAGGTATGAAAAGAGCAATTGCAAACTATCTACATTAAAACACAAACAACAAGAAAGAAACACTCACAATGCTTAAGTTGTTTAGTAGACTGAAAGATATCTGACTGGGATGAAGATTCAATTGGTAAAGTGATTGCCATGTAAGAATGAAGTCTTGAGTTAGATCCTCATAACCAATATGAGTCAGGTGTCATCTCTGCCTGTGATCTAAGTGCTCAGAACTCAGAACTAGGAGAATCACTGAACCTTCATAGCTAGCCAATGTATGCTTATTGAATTTTCAGATTTTCTGCAACCCCCTCATACAAAATTTAAGTTGGAGAACTAATTTTAACAACACCCTGCATGGGTTTTAGAAGAAACAACAGACGTACAGACTACCAAAGAACAGAAAGTGAGAGAAAAAGGAAGTTCTAAAGAAATTGAACATGGAAAAACAGTAGAGAATACTGAAGAAGAAATTATTTTAGAAAAACAAAAACTGACAAATTTTTGCCTAAAATATCCAAGAAAGAAGACTCCAATAAAGTGAGCAATGAAAGAAGTGCTACAACTAGAATACATGCTCAAATATTTTCCTGAATATCACTTTAACCAGATAATCTCTACAAAACTGATAACCTTCTAGATACTTAGAATTTACTATATTAGTTTTGTTTCCAAATGATACAATTCCAAGAAGAAGTGCACACAGTTAAGTTTGGCTCACAGCAAAGGTATGAAGCAAGCAGCCCTATATGAACCAGCAAAAGCATGAGAAATCTGGTTTCCTTGGTAAAATGAGGAAACAGAAAGCTAGCCTAGACTATAGCACATAAGGACTACCTGTCAAAATCCAGTTTCATCTGTGATGGTTTGTATATGCTTGGGCTAGGGAGTGGCACTATTAGGAGGTGTAGCCCTGTTGGAGAAGGTGTGTCCCTGTGGGTGTGGGCTTTAATATCCTAGTCCTAGCTACCTGGAAGAGATTATTCTTCTAACAGCCTTGAGATGAAGATGTAGAACTCTCAGCTCTTCCTGCACCTGGAGCCTGCCATATTCCTGCCTTGATGATAATGGTCTTAACCTCTGGACCTCTAAACCAGGCCCGATTAAGTATTGTCCTTATGAGAGTTGCCTTGGTCATGGTATCTGCTCACAGCAGTAAAACCCTAACTAAGACAGAAGTTGGTACCAGGGACTGGAGTATTGCAGTGATAGGCCAGACCACGTTTTTTGTTTGAAAGAATGTAGATTTGGTGACTTTGGATTTGGAAAGTCATGGAATATTTTAAGCAGGGCTTAATGAGCCATACTAATAGAAATATGGTAGACTTTGTTGCTGTGAGCTATTTGAACTGTGCAGACCTGGCCCAAGAGGTTTCCATGGAGAACTTCAGTATGTGGCCTAGACGCAGTTTTTTGTTTGTTTGTTTGTTTGTTTGTTTGTTTGAAGAGTGTGCCTGAGGCTAAGGTGAAGAGACTCAGAATAATTGTATTGACAAAAGAAGTCTCAGACATGCCCATCCTTGAATTTGCTTTCTGATTAATTCTCATGAAAAGCATTCTGAACAAACATAGCAAGCTTTAAAAGAGACAATATAAAATACATAGTTGGAGTATTAAAAGGGTACCAGGAAGAGAAATGAAGCTGAATCCTGTGTTTAAGGATATTAAATTGAATTAAGGAAGTGTTGACCTTGGGGCAAGATCCTTCCAAGCTAAATTTTGGCCCAGGCAAGGTAGTACATGCTTTTAATCCCAGAAGACTGAGGCAAGTGGGTCTCTGAGTTCAACATCAGACTGGGACAAAGCAAGTCTCAGATCCAGGCATGGTGGTACGCTCCTTTAATCTGTGCCACACCTTCTGCTGGAGGCCTACATAAGGACATTGGAAGAAGGAAGATCGACTCTTCTTTGCCTGCTTGCACTTACTTGCCAGCACGTTTGTTGGAACCTACTTCTGACACAGAAGACCAGCTGACACAACTAGCCTTGTGGGGCTGAGCAGCTACTAGACTTCCCATTCACAGCTGACCATTGTTGGGTTAGTTGGACTACTAACTGTAAGTCATCACAATAAATTCTCTCAATATAAAGAGGCATTCCATAAGTTTTGTGACTCTAGAGAACCCTGACTAATACATCATCCTATTAAGCCTCACAACCTGCAATGTACATAACCGAAACATAACAAAACTGCAGTAGGAGCTGGGCCAAGCATAAAACTATGTTAGCCCATTGGGGAAATTTAACATTGAACCATATCATTTAACTTAAACATAAGAAAAAGGAGAGAATATGAAGAGATTGATATTTTGAATAAAGAATTCATAAGTGATTTGAAATAATCTCCTGTTAAAGCAAAACTGAAGATCTGATCTCTGGGATGCTGAATTCTCCTGAAAGTTTAAGTGAATGCTCACATAAATCCCTACTCAAATCCTCTAAAGATTTAAATGAAAGTAAGCACTTCCAAGGTTGAACTAGAGCTGCTGTGATTTCCCAGTGCAAAGCCTGATACCATTCAGTTGAGAAAATAATATTTGTACATCATTATATCTGATGAACTTTGATCTAAAGCTCTGTAGCAACAAACCAGGAAACTAAACTCATTTTAAATGAAAGATTAGTACACATTAATCAAGTGAAATTCATCTCTTAGATGAGGCTATTTAAATTTGTTCAAATCTGCCAATGTGATGTAATATATATGGAGAAACTACATGAGGATCTTAACTTCTATTCATGGAAAAGAATTTCAATATTTGCTAGAGAAATAATGAACGTCAATACAGTTAATGCAACCATTAACTGCAAGCCAAAAGCTATCATATTCACCAGTAATAATAAAAAATAATTCTACTCATATCAGAAAAGAAAAGATGCCTCTGTCATAAACTTTCACTATTCTTCTACTGTAATGTCAAACTACAAAAACTGCAATAGACAGTAAATTAAAAAAGAACTAAGAATTAAGAATAGAAGACATTAAACTTCTGCATGCTTATGACATATTATATTGACAAAAACAAAGTCATCTAGAACTAGTTATATATACATCTATGAAATTTGATAGTACAAGTAAACATAGAAGACCCAGTTGAAATATCTCAGTAGTTAAGAGCACATTCTGCTCTTTCATAGGATCAAAATTTGCTTCCCAGAACCCACATTAGGCAATCACAAGCACATACTCAAATAGACACATAAGTTAAATAATAAAACAAATCTAAAAAAATCATATTTTCATACATTAGCAATACATTTTAAAATGAAAATCATTTCAAATGCATAAAAATCATAAAAGTAATAGGTAGAAAATATCATGCTGAGTGAGGTAAACCAATCACAAAAAAACACACATGGTATGCACTCACTGATAAGTGAATATTAGCTCAGAAGCTCAGAATACCCACTATATAACTCACAGACCACATGAAGCTCAAGTAAAGGGAAGACCAAAGTGTGGATACTTCGGTCCTTCTTAGACAAGGGAACAAAATTCCCATGGGATGAGATACAGAGACAAAGTGTAGAACAGAGACTGAAGGAAAGGCCATTCAGACACTGCCCCACCTGGGGATCTTTCCCATATATAGTTACTAAACCCAGACACTATTGCAGATGCCCATAAGAGTTTGCCAATAGGATACCGATACAGCTGTCTCCTGGGAGGCTCTGCCACTGACTGACAAATAGAGAGGCAGATGCTTTCAGCAAAACATTGGACTGAGTATGGGATCCCCAATGGAGGAGCTAGAGAAAAGACCAAAGGCACTTAAGGGGTTTGCAGCCCCATAGGAGGAACAACAATATGAACTAACCAGTAGCCTCAGAGTTCCCAAGGACGAAACCACCAACCAAAGAGTACACATGGTTTTAGCTACATATGTAGCAGAGGATGACCTTGTTGGGCATCAATGGGAGGAGAGGCCATTGGTCCTATGAAGGTTTGATGTCCCAATGTAGGGGAATAACAGGGCCAGGAAGCAGGAGTGCTTAGGTTGTTGAGCTGGGGGAAGGGGGATGGGAAAGGGAAGTTTTCAGAGGGGAAACTAGAAAGAGGATAACATTTGAAATGTAAATAAAGAAAATATCCAATAAAAAAGTTAAAAAATGTTAGGTGTTATTGCAAGCCTTTATTTTTTGTATAAAGAAATATTGAGAGAAAAAAACAATTAAAAAAAATCAAAGAAGTATAACAATTAATCAAAGTGTATAACACTAACGATATGAACTGTAGGACATAGGCACAGGGCTTTTGTGTTATAGATTTGAATAATTAATTCTCCTAAAACAAAACAGAGAATAAATAAAAATATCGTTTTAAAATAATTTTAAGCAAAATTCCAATGGTGCTTCTCAGACCAAAAGAAAAATAAATTATATTGTTGGACCAGATTGAACAGCTAAGGCAAACTGACCAAAAAGATGAAAAAAGAGAACAACATATTATTTTTGTACTGAATGAAAACAAGGTCAGTCTGAGATTGAAGGAAAATCAAAATGTCTATTAGAGGTTCATATTAGCTTTGTGAGAGGCACAATCTGAACCATCAATTTCCCAGTAATATCCTACTATTTCTAGAAAATAATATGTTTTAATTTGAAATAAAATTGCAAAACTATAGAAAATAGTGTAGATTGATACTGACAGAAAATCTTAGATTTTTCAAAACAGTAGTGCTCTATTTGGTGCAATCCTGAGAGGGTTTTCAATCTTGATCATAGGATAGTAAATAAAATTTTCTAAGCAAATGTTAGGGATGGTATTTATCTGCCTTTCTAAATACCTATATAAAATGTGTACCTTAGAGGATGTGGAATATTACAGTAAAACTGCTCCACTTTTTTGAGCTTATATAATAACTGTTGGAAAATTACAAGTAGTAAATACTGAAATAGAATTGTAATGGCTGTGAGGATGCTTTGATCAGGCAAAAATTATAATGTGTAGGAGTGAAGGCATAATGCATCTGTTCTGCTCAGTGCTACAAAATCACTAAGAGTTACCCAAAATTTAGCTTCAAGGTTGATAAAAGATTTCAAAGTTTTTCCTCAGTGCTTATATTATATATGATTTCATTATATATTTGATTATATATTTATATATTTGAATATAAAATTGATTATATATTTATTTATAATATGTTATATATAAAATATGAATTATATTGCCAATAATTATTAAACAAAAACAGCAAGCAAAATACTGAGATATTCATCATATCAGATTTAAATGCAATTAAATTATTAACTATTTCTTATTACAAAAATTTTGTGACAAAACAGTACATAAGAAGAGGAAATATATTCATTCTCATGTGTTTTAGAGAGATGATTATATAACATACAAAAATAAAATGTAATGCACAAGTATATGGTATGTTCGTGTAAGTCTTGCAAACTAACCTCTGCTTTAACCACTGAAAGTAAATAAAGGCATCAATTTTGCATCATGATTTTTCTGTCAGACTGATACACATACTTTCATGAAAATTATGTCAAAATCTTAAATCAATACATGAAAATATGATCATTCTTGAAAACACTGTATAGACAGAAGTAACTGAGTTAACAAGACAGAAAATTATTGTCATGAACTCTCATTTAAAAAGCAGGAGGGGATGTTTGCAGAGATTCATATGCACACACACACACACACACACACACACACACACACAAACAGTGGAAAGATATCTTGAAGATGCCTAAGCTGGTAGCCCTGTGAAGTTGAAGCATAAATTTGGTTGGAGACAACAACATGTAGGAGATGCTAAAACTGTGAGTTATCTTTCCTGGAGAGCTATAGTATTTCAATCAACAAAGGTAAAAGGAGTTCCATATTTGATTAATCTTAACTGATAAATTACTTTATTGTGGTGGTTTGAATAGGAGAAGGCCTCATAGACTCATGTGTTTGAATTATTGGCTTATCAGGAATGGCACTATTGTAACTTACACAAGACTATTCAAAATGGATTAAGAGACTGTTCTTGTGATACTTTGAGAATGTGGCTGCTTTGAGAATTGGCCATTGTCTGAAAAGTCTTCCTGTGTCTAAAGTAAAGTGTTTTGGATTAATTCCTTTGCCCAAAGGAATCTCCAAACAGCCTAATATTGACTCTGTCTTGTGGTTATTAGTGTTCACCTTCATGTAGATTTATAATGAAAAGGAACAAGCTGAACAAGAAAAGGAAATATAAACATGTACAATTTGAGGAGACAAGGGCCATCAGGAGGTGGAATTGGTGTTAAGTCCTGTGTTTAAGGGCAGAGGAGGGTAGACCTCAGAGTTTAAATCCAGCCTGGGCGCAGAACACATTCCTAGACAACTAAGCTTACACAGTAAAAGAAATCATCAAACAGAAAGCTCATTGGCTGAGCTTGGGGACCCCAATGGAGGAGTTAGAGAAATGACTGAATGAGCTGAAGAGGTTTGCAACCACATCAGAAGTACAACAATATTAACCTAACTGACGACTTCAGTCCTGGGCCATCAATTGCAACTGAGGCTGCACCTTCACCAATGGCCTCCTATGGTCCCTCACTGTGCCGAGCCTCAACGGCTCTTCATGACCCCTTCATTCCTTCAAAACCAGTACCACCTGGGTGACTCTTACACATTACCAAGTCCTACTGCAGCACAAGGTACAACCTTGGCTATCTCTGGAACACAGCCTCTTTGTGCTCTCAGAAAACACTTCCCAGAAGATGCTGGTCTCTTCTTAATCACCTCTAATTTCTTAGCTCCCGCTAACCAGCATCAATAGTCCCAGTAATGCAAAGTTTTCACTTTAGTAGTTCTGGTATCTTGTTAATCACAGCTGATACTTCAGCCCCAGCTAACCAGAACCACAGAATCTTCACAATCAAAACATGGCCCTGATAAGAGTCTTTAATCTTCCATCTGAAATTTCACAAGCCAGGCCTCCATCTTTTGCACTGTTCTCAACATGATCTTCCAAGCTCCTACAGAACATCCCACAAAGTTCTTAACAAGCAGTGGCTCTTCTAGCTCAAAGTTCCAAAGTCCTTCCACAGTCCTACCCAAAACATGGTCAGGTTGTCACAGGAATACCCCACTATACTGGTACCAATTTGTCTTAGTCAGGGTTTCTATTCCTGCACAAACATCATGACCAAGAAGCAAGTTCGGAAGAAAAGGGTGTATCCAGCTTACTTCCACATTGCTGTTGATCCTAATGGGAAGTGGAAACAACCCAAGAGAAAGAAATATGTTGTGGTCAAAAATACTGGAAGGACTTGGAGATAAGAAGAATGTTTTGACATTAGACAAGTAGATGAAGAGTTAGTTTTGAGTTTGCTCAGACAGTAGTTTGTTTTTTTGTTTTTGTTTTTGTTTTTGTTTTTTGTTTTTTGTTTATTTTCCTTACCATGCTCCCTTCTATGCATTTGGAATGGTAATGTATATCTTGTTCTGCCATGGACTGGGTTCCCTGTGGGGACCTCTTGTTCCTTGGGGTGAGAGTTCTTGTCAGGTGGGCAAAAAATTTGGTGAGTGACAGAGACAGACACAAGGAAGTGCTGAGCCTGAGTGTATTTCTTAAAAAAACGGCATAGGGCTTTTACAGTCATTACAAAGGAGGTACATCTGAGGTCACCTGAAACATACTGGGTCTAAAGCAGCCACTTCTTCTGGACAGGCACTGTACCCCCAGGGCCAAAGGGCTCTGGGCCCGTGGAGGCTGCAGACTGCATGAGGCTTGAAGCTTGAATCTGAATGAATGAATCTAAGTCTAAGTCTTAGTCCATCTAAGTTCTAGTTCCAGTCTAAGTGCCCCTGCACAAAGTGAAAACTAGGATTATATGGTATACAGAAAACAGGGCAAATGACAAAAGTCTCGTAGACAGGTGACAGTTAAATCAAGGTCAGTAAGATCACGTAGGCAAGGGATGGTTACATCAAGGTCCTTAAGTTCAGGTATTCAGGTGTGAAATGGGTGAAAGAGCAGTGGTGCCCTCCCAGCTGGGGCTATTTTGGTAATCCCATGATAATTCTCTGGGTCTGCTGGATGCAAGCACCAGGAAGTTCCAATCTAGTAGTTCCTGAAAATGCCCTTAAGTGAGGGAAGCCCTTTAATTACTCTCTGGTATGTAAAACAGTTCTGTCTTCTGTGGGACTCCTCTGAGAATTCTATTTGCCTGACCTCTGTTGCTAACTCTGAGGACATCCTATCTAATAAGACAAATTCGTTGTGAGAAATTCCAAGCTAAGGACAGCTTGGAAATAAATTAGGATATATTGGAACGTTGTGCTGGCCAGGGAACAATGCCTTTTTTAAACCATTTAGAAATCATTTCCTGGGGTACCTTTATGCTTGAATAAGAAGGCAGTCATGTTGATGATTGGAAAGACTAATCTGGAACACATCTGAGTCAGGAGATGCCAACAACTGACTGAATACCCAGGAGGCACAAACTCCCTTTGAAGTCAATGCCTCTTGTCCAGGCTTTTAACCCTGATACTGCAGACATAACTGGAGTAGATGAGTGGGCCTGGCATTGTTCTATTTTATGATGAAAGTATGTGTTCTGTTGAATCAGTTAATTTTATAAGAGATCACATTAAAAAGATTGCATTGGGCCTCAAAAGACACTTCAGTCTTTAGACTTTTAAACAATGGTGAGACTGGTATGGTCTATGGAGTTTTTTTTTTTTTGGTTTTCTTGAGACAGGGTTTCTCTGTATATCCCTGGCTGTCCTGGAACTCACTCTGTAGACCAGGCTGGCCTGGAACTCAGAAATCTGCCTGCCTCTGCCTCCCAAGTGCTGGGATTAAAGGTGGTGTGTGCCACCAGCCGTTAAAGGCTAGGCTCACAACCAAAAATATAGGAGATTTTTGAAGTTGGACAGAATACAATTTTTCATTCTGATAAGACTATAGCATTATGGTGTCCAGGGAGTGGTTTGTGGTGGTTTGAAAGATAATGGCCCAAATAGATGCCTGTATTTGAAGACTTAGTCCCTAGGGAATGGCACTATTACAAACTGTGGCCTTTTCCAAGTAGGTGCTGCTTTGTTGGAGAAATTTATGTCACTGTTGGGGCAGACTTTGAGCTGCTAGGCCTAGTGTGACATTAATTTCTGCTTTCTTAGGACCAAGATATAGAACACTCAGCTAGTTACCTCTCCAGCACCATGTCTGCTGGAATGTCACCAGTCTTACTGCCATATTGATATTGGACTAAACCTTTGAAGATGTAAGCCAGCCCCATTTTTTTCTCTCTTTCTAAGAGGTATTGTAGTCATAGTGTTTATTCACAGCAATAGAAATCCTGACACATATATGATTCATTAAATACTTGTCCCTATAAGCTACCAACTCGTCTGTCTTGCTTATTTGATCTTGGAATATCTACAGTCTTATTTTGGGAATCTGTATTTTATCAATTTTTCAGTGTTTTATACTTATTAATATGTTGTTCTTATTTAAAACATTGCCTCCAATTTATCTTACAATAAATTTCCACAATTTATTTAAAATATCTATTGATATTTTATATTTTATTAAATATATTATTAGGTAATACCTAATTTTTCAAATAGATAAAAATTGAGTGACATTCCATGTTTTTAAACAGGGAATTTCAATGCAAATATTTATATATAATTTTCCTCTAAGTTAAATTAAATCTCACTTGTTTTCACATGTCAGTTTAATGTTTCAGACTAAAGAAACTGATTATTAGTTGCACTTGTAAGAACTATTCACCATAGTAGTGAGAAAGACAAAATTATGATGTTTAAGAGTCCACTCTACCAAACTGTTAAATAACATTTTAAAAACCTCTGTTTAGAGAGATACTATGTAGAACAAATTAGTCGGCAGTAAAGAAGAATCTCCAATCAGTAAAAAAAAAAAAAAAAAAAAAAAAAAAAAAAAAAAAAAAAAAAAAAAAGGAAAATAATTGGAATTGAGCTGACCAAACACATGGAAAGAAATGTAAAACATCAATCAATTAATTAACTCTACATCAACATATGTTGCAGATTTGTAAGTAGGTTAAATATACATGTGCATGGAAATGAAATCATCAAGTATAAGTGGTAAGTGAATTATTAATAATGTACATGCAAAGAAATATATAAAATAAATATTCAACACCCAGTAATACTAATGAAGATGAAGTTGATTATGTTAAACACTGTATCTTAAACAGACCATATGGTAATAACAAATTCAGATGAAACACTGGAGCAAAATTCAACATTATTTAAATGGAAGAAATTCTCAAATTTACAAGTATATTCTAAATCTGGTCTGGATAATAATGCAAAAATAAGCAAAAGCAGATGAACAAATGATTCAAATATAACAAATCAGAAGGGAAATATAGAACATTTATATATATAAATATACATATGCTGATGCTAATATATATAAGCATATATATAATATATATTAGCATCAGTAATGAAGTGAACATAAAACTTTATAAAATATTATTCATTAGATGAAAAGTTATGAAGGAAAGAAATCTAGAAGCTTTATCTTGTCCTCTTCTCAAGAACATGAATACATGTGCTCTGCCAAGTATGCAGTAGTACTTATCAAAAGTTCACATTCATTTTCCTTTGAAATACCAATCTTATTTTGTGAAGAATTTGAAATAGCTTACAAACATGATCATTCATCATAGTATTATTTAAAATAGCAAATTGCCACAAAAACGGATATGCCATTTAAATGACTGTTAGATAAATTACCTTTCTTAAACAAGTGGATGTGCAAACTATGAAAAATCATCTGTATGAGTCTATATTAATGCAACATTGAATAGACACCACAACGTTCTAAGTAGTTAACTCTAAAAAGCATTGGGAAATAAAGAATGTTACTTGGATAAAGATCATATACTCTTCTTTCTTTTGTGTATCAATGAAGATACAAAAACATTCAAATATGTATTCAAAATCTATCAAAGTCATGAACGCATAGAATATACATGAAATAATCACTTGTATGCTTACTGTTTAGCATGGAGAGATAGTAAGCCATGATAATATTATATATTAGTTATTGAATATTTTATGAATATATTATATATTATGTATAATAATATACATAATATTTTCATGGCTTATTATAAACAGGAAGGCATTAGCCCCCCAAACCATTCAATATTCTTTAAAAACTGACCTTTTAATGTTTCTAGAGAACATATATACATATACACATAGCTGAATTGAAATAGCAGTAAACTGCCACTGAAGTATCTGTGCTGGTAAGCATAAACACATGCGGCTCTTAGCCTTAATGAGAGAGGACTCTCCTTATAGTAAAGAGTAATGAAGAGTAATGAACTCAGAAACTCAACTCTACTTAAAATGCAGAGAACAATCCACAGCTGTGGGTGCAGCCTTAAACAAGTCTCTTATATCACAACTTCACAGGAGAATTTTTGAATAGGATTCAGGAATTAAGTAAGGCCTGAGATAAAATGAAGGGCAATAAGATCCTATTATCTAGGTTCCCTCCAAGTAAAGTAGATATTAACTTATGACAACTCTAGTCACCTGTACTGGACTCACATAACACAGACCCTATCATGAATCCTTGAAAAAAAAGGAGGAGTTTATAGAGATTTATCTTTTACCTGTGTTAGCCACTAACAGGGAGAGAACATTAGTTGTTTCCTGAGCTATGTTGGCTCAATCAGCTTAGCTTTCTTACAGATGGTTCCAAACCATGGTCACAGGATGTTACAAACATACTCAAAAACAAGTAAAATGAACAAAGGGGTCGATTTATGGAATTGGAGAAGAGGACAAGGTGTTAAGGAAGTAGGTGTTGAAGTAGCCAGTGTCCAAAGTGAAATACCCATATAAAATTATAAAAACATAAATTAAAATAAAATAATCAAGAAGTGGTAAATGCTAGGTGAATGAATACTGGAATAATTTTCAGTGTATCAATTCTAAGATAGTCATCATATGTGAAATGTTGTTATTTTCTGATTGTAACTGAGTAAGTAGAATATCACATTCCTAGTGAATACTCTTTAATGCAACACCTGGTTAGGTGTCCCTCCAATAGTCTAACACATAAAAATTGTGTTTCCATAGATTCCAAAGTTTACTAAGTTACAGTACTCATTTCAAACTAGTATAAAAAATAAGTAAGGTAAGCAATATACAAGTTAACTGCTTAAAATGTAGCATGCCTTTCTTTATTAGCATCTTTATGAGATTGAAGAACATTAAAACATTAGTTGAAAAACAAGACAGAAAAATTGCAAAAAATATTCATGAAGTTCATTGTCATCACAAGCTATCTCTGCTAACTCCCATGATTTGTCTCATGCATTGCTAATTTTTAAAATAATTATTAATTGATTTGACCTGTGTGGTACTTATTTGTACCTCTAAACTGAAAATGTCCTATCATTGCCTATAACTGAAGTTCAACAATTACACTGTATAGGTAAAAGTATCACACTACTTTCTTAGCATTGCTGAAGGCACAGCAGCTGTTTTAGAACTCAGATAAAAAGAATGCCTATTATGATACAGTTTAGCACATGGACACACTATAATCTTGATAATTTAGAATATTTCATTAAATAGATATCCAACCAGTGCTGTTGCTTGCAGTGAAACCAACACTTCATCTCCTATGCAAGAGAATACTTAGGCAAAGTAATATAAAGTATTGAGCATACCTGACTTGCTCTTGCTAACTCAGTAAATACTATTCTAATCAGATTGTGTACAAACTGCTTGAATCTAAATTTTGCATTTGTACTGTAGGGGAATATGACATATTTTTTTCAATTTTTTTATAGCATAAAAGTCAATAGAATTTACTTTAAATTTAGGAATAGGTAACAAAAATTCTCTATGAAGAGTATGAGAATCTTAATAAAAAATGTTAATGTACATGACACTGTGATAAACCATATAAAAAGCTATAGGTAACTTAGAAAACAGTTACAAATATTAACGGAAATATACCACAAAAAATTGAACACAAAATTCTCCTCCAACAGTGGTTTTCCTTCCTATGTATTTTTATAATTTATCTGCTCAAATAGTTTAGTATCAGTTTTTGATTAAAAATGTACATAAGAGGGGAATCAGAAATTGAAAGAAGCCAGAGTTCAAGTACAAATAAGGAAAACTAATTTTTAAAATGTAAGCTCTATTTGAAGGATTTCATATGAAGCACAATAATAACAAGACATGTATAATCCCTTATACAGATTAAAGAAGCCATTAATGAAATAAAGCAGACCATAATCCAGACTCTAAAAATTGATCACAGAAGTAATTTAGTAGGTCTCTTTGTCCTAGTTTCAAACTTTGATCATCTTTCAGAAATATTCGTAGTAAAATGGAGATGTTAATTTGCAAACACATTGCAACTATTTTATTCAAATGTATTTTATGCAAGGCAATTTATATTAAGAACAAGCACTAAAATGATTGATATAGGCTGATTCTTGTGAACTTGATTTTCAGGGAGTGAGTGAGTGAGATATTCCACACCTGAAGTTTCAGTGGTGCTGTGAAAGTGTCACAGTGTTGATAACTAGTGGTGAGATGCAAACTGCCTTCCCAAAATACACAAGACCACATATACAGAACATCTCAATATGCTACTGTTGGCAGCCGAATCTATGTAGAAGTATAATGTCGTACTCTATAGATTAATTGGTTCCAACTATAATGAGCATTTGTAAGCCGAAATAACAAATCTAAAATTATTTGAACAATAAAGGAGAGGCTAAGTGTAAATGTCTGAAAATAATATGTTTTGAATAATGATGATGTAAAACATTCAGTGAGTCCTTTTGAAGTTTCTAACAGACCTGAGAACATTAGCTTAGTTTCAAGGTCTTATATAAAGCCTGGAGAAAAACACAGTAGTAACCTTGTCCGAGATCCTGTAAGACATAGTAGGATCAAGACAATGGACTTTGGAGTGTCACTTTGCTGAGCCTGCCTAACAATGTGCTTCTTGTCCCACTTGTATTGACATGCTTGTTTCTAAGAAAGATTCTTTCATAGAAAAAAAAGACTAGTTATTTGGAAATCTCCGTGATATATTTTATGTTTACAAACTCATAGTGGTTCATGGCAGAATACAATTTTGTTGATGTTTTACCTAAAATTTGTATAAGAAAATTTGATGATATTAAAGTATTGTCAACTACTGGAAAAAACAATTATGTCACCATTGAATTTTTCTTATACTTCCAGGGAGATTAGAGAAGTTGGGGGAGAATTAAATACAAGCTCAATAAAATGAAATTATCAATATGAGAGAAATTTTAGTACAAGGAACAAGGCAGTCTGCATGGATCCAGCTAATTTTAAGTATTAATATAATACATTGTTTTCAATATGGTAAAAGACAATTATCAAGATTCTATGCATTTCTTTTTAAGCTCCCTTTGAAACAACTTGAGCATTCATGCTTACCCTATACACACACTCATATACATTCATACACACAGACACACACACAAATATGTAAATAAAACATAAGTTTATAATATTTAATGACTGAGAACATTAATTCTTTATTTTCAGGTGACTTACAGACATCTACAGGGAGATTATTGGTTAATAAAATTGTAGCATACTCATAATTAGAGAAATAAAAACGTTAGCTTAAATTTTGGCTATGTAATTTTCATTCTGACTTTGACCAACTGTACCCATGTTATCTATCTTTCACTACTCCGGACTAAATTTCTCAGGTAAATGATCTATAATTATGATGATTTTCTTCTGGTCTGAGAAGAGCACATGTAAGCCATTTACTTCTAAACCTTATGGTCATGTTTTACCTTATCAATTCACTTATTTTTTATTTACAATTTTAATTAGTCTCAATGTAGTTACAACAGATTGAATTGTAATATCAAACACAAAGTTACTGGAAGTAGGGCATAAATTACTCATTAGACAAACTATCCAAATAACTAGCTCATATTTATTTGTATGCATGAGTATTTCATTTTATTTTTTAGGGGTTAAAAGTTAACTTGACTACATAAAAAAGCAAAATAATTCTTGATATTAGGTCATTTTAACTTTGTTTGCATAAACTGTAGAGAAAACCCACAGGTAGCTCTTACACACGATTGTAAAATAAAAAAAGAGAATCCACAGTTCTATACATTCTTATCTCTAATTAATTTTCTCTGATCCCTCATATGCTTCTTATAATTATAAAATATTTATGTAGTTCAATGATCTTTTATAGATGAAACAAATTGAATTATACACTGTTAGCATATTAATTTAATATGTTATTTCTTTTTCCCAATTGGTTATCAAAATACCGATTTATCTTCTTCGTTCATTCTTCCATTTCCCCTACTATATTAAAGAGACTTAACGAATTAGTTACAATAGAGTATATTCAGAGGAAAGAGTTATTAAATCCTACCACTTGGGAGATGTAAATCCAGGACAATTCTTGTAGGACAGTAATATTTCTTTATTCCCCATACTACATCTGCACCAATTTTTCTACTTAATGTTCATTCCCAGTTGTGAATAAAATATTTCAAAGTTTATTGTTATAAGGTTTTAAAAGATTCTTGTATGAGAAGAGAATATAAATTTTCAACAGAATATAGGATAAAACATTGGCATTCAATATTATATGTACATATGTTTAAGGATCTTAAAATGTATTAGTTTTTCATATGACCCCTCAAATGGTCTACTTATAGCTGAAAATTCTTTTTTTTTTTGTTTTTTTGTTTTGTTTTGTTTTTTTTTAGTTTTTTTTTTT